>NC_061509.1:108791962-108955581 GCF_022539505.1 Lolium rigidum | reverse complement strand
TGGCATCTTCTTGGCTACTTACAACAAAATTGTGTTCCCTTTTAAGCTTGCATGTACTACCTCTGTTTCATGATTACTATCTCAGGCTTTGAGAGTTCAAATAACCGTCCATTGAGAAAATTGGTGGTATGAAGAAAATAATTATTTTATTGCTTTAGAAGAGGTTAAGTAGCTGTAGCATCTTATTTAATAAGGATATGCATGGCCATTTTTTCTGATTATTGTTTCTTAGATTTGGTCTTCCCTAGATCTGTGTGGAAGGTTTATTATGGGAATACCCAATTGGACCTCTTCATTTTAAGTATATTTAGGTTTGTCATCAAGACTAGGAGTATGAATTTTTCTTGTCTTGGCCATTGCACGATCTCCAAATGTAGCTTTAATCATTCATTTGTACAGTAATGTGTGATAAGTAGAAGGCTTTCCTAAGAAGGCACAAGTTCTACCTAGGATTTCAGATATAGGGACCTGGCCCAGTTTTGGTGCGAATTGTAAAGTCCACCATAAACATGCAATGCAAGAAGACAATAGTTTTCCTGCTTTCTTTGTCTGAACTCTTGTTCTTATCTTGAAAAAAAGTTAGGTCCCACCGGGATTCGAACCCAGGTTGCCAGATTCAAAGTCTGGAGTGATAACCACTACACCATGGAACCGGATCTTGTATATGGTCCTTTGATGATGCCATTTATGATATGATTCTATAGGCACGTAAAAGGGCATGAAAAATAAACACTTTTTGCTTGTATCTGTTTGTTTTCTATGGGCACACTTGCATTGTTTGATTCAATAAAGTCGTCTCCTTTTTGAGCTTGCAGATAGTTGGCATCTAGTTAAATTATGGGAATAGCCAAAAGATCACTTTAGTTAAAGTGTTATTTTGGTATATCATTAGTATGGCTTGATGTATGGATGTGTGTTGTCTTGGGAATTCCACGCTTTTAAGAAACTTGTAGTGAAATGGCGTCCTAAGAATGGATATGGTCTTAGGCCAATTTGGCGCTGAATATTTACTTATGTCTGACAGAAATTAGTAACGCATGAGCGTAAAATGGGTACTTTTCTTAATTTGTCAAGAGCTGTTGTCCGACAGATATCCATGTCATTAGTACTTATTCTAATGTAAAGTTCACTCGAAAAGGTAATCATCGAAGGCATGGCAAGGTGGCAGAATGGCAGTTAGCTTCATGGGCTCTGCTCAATCAGGATCTTGTAGAGAAGCCAGGACGCAAGAATCCAGACACAGCACATCACCCTCTAGGAAACAGTATCTTAAGGCTTCTTGAGTAGCAGCGCTGAGAATTGTCTGGGCTGTGGGAAGACTAGCGGCAGCCTAATCTTGTGGAAGTTGGGCTCCAGGACCGTCCAGGTAAGGTGTGTGGCTATTAGATGACTTAAGTCTAAGAGATCTAGTGTCTGGTTTGTGCATGCTGCCACAAAAGTGGAGGTTTTTCCTCTTCTATCAGTGGAAGTTTTTGAGTGTGACTGCTAGGCAATGAGTCAAGATCACCTTGTTCTGAACTTCTGATACCACATGAAGGTGGAGTTAGCTTGCATTGGAGTGGGGGGCACCGGGTGATACAAAGTTTGCATGGGATCCAAGGACACCGACAGAATTACTCCCTTCGGCCCTATAAGAATACATGGAATGTGTGATCAGTTAGAGAAGGCTGCTGCATCCTGATGTGGGAATACACTCGCAGATGCATGACTGCAGTTGCCACTGAGAAGAACTTGAGCACTATGGTCTAGGAATATCCATGCCTTCCCTTTGATGATTAGCTTTTTGGGTGGGGGAATATTATTACCAGAACCATCTATATGTGTCAAACAAAAAAAATCATAGTCTAGGGTCGCTAATAGCTAAGGTCTGTGGACATTTTATGCACATGAAACCCTCTTTGAAATGATGGTAGGTGCAGGATTATTGATGACTAGTGTGTGATATCATTATGCTGCTGTCTAATGTACTTTACTCTAATATAGAAATATTCTTTTGACATATGCATAATGTCCTTAGCTAGTCAATGTGGGGCCTAACAGAAAAGACAGATATTATCTTATTACATGATTGACTGAGATAAATTTACCTCAACAGGGTTTTCCTTATCATTATTAATTTTTTGGCTCTGTTCACGTTCAGTTCTTTTGCCTTCAACCCCTGTAAGGCTGTAACAGCTTTTGCATAGAGTACTAGATTACACCATTGCATGCTGAGATCGATTCGTGGTGGCCTGATGCTTCAAGACGTTTTGCGGTGGCCAATCATGAAAAGGTTAATTCCTTAATCATGCTGAGCCTTTGACTGGAGATAAATTATTGCATCTTCGAAGACAAGCGCGCTCCTGCTAGCTCTGTTTTGAGCATGCCCCTTGATGAGGGGCACGCGTGGGTGGCTTGTAGAGGTGGGCAGCCGAGAGCAATAGAGTAGCCCTGGCTTGTCTTTGAGCCCCCAAAGTGGTGGCGTTTTGGGTGGTCTTTTTTCAGGTTCTGCATTGACCTCTTTTCTCTCTTTTTTCTTGTTCTGTTGTCGTTTTGTTTTGGACATCTTGGTCCTGCCTTTGAGCTGAATACAATGACGTGCAGCTCTCCTACGGGTTCTAAAGAAAAAAGTACTAGATTACACATGCATTGTATGTATATATAACGTTGCCAATCTTCAGTTTAACCCGTTTTTCTACAGGGGAGAACACCATCTGAATCAGATTGGATGGATAAGCCAGAGCAGGAGTGCTCTTCGCGAGCCAAAATGAGTTTTGTCCCTAGAACATGTGGTACCTTATTTGCTTCTTGTGGGCAATGATTTTTGTTCCATGATGTAAGAATCCCCAAAGATGACAGCTGTGGCTACGTGGGATTATACAATCTGAGATGTTGACCATGCGATTACATCCCATTTAAGCAGTGAGGTTTAAGCTCTGCCAACCAGCATCGATGACATACAAAGTGATCTGTTGAAGCTACAATAAATATGCTCCCGTCATCATAGATAATTGTTTCACCATATGCAGCATCCTCATTTGGGCCTCTTTGTTTAGAAAGATTTCTGTTTTACTTTTGGAGGCTTGGAATCCTTATGAATCTTTTCTACTACTAGCTCCATTCCGATTTAATGACTGCGAGTAGTAGCACACTAGCACCACAAGTGAGTATGTACGCAAGTTGTTTCCACTGAATGGCGTTTGATTTAAATCGGAACAGACAATAGAGGTACTATTTGTTATTTGATTAGTAGGATTGAATTTGTAGAAGTTGCGTCTACATCCACTCCAACATATTAGAGAGATCCTTTGTGTTTCGTACTATACATTAATCAAATCCCGCAGGATTGAAATGTGTATGATTATTGCATTCCTTTTTTTCTTCTTCCCAATTCTGTCTTTTTTAGAATGACGTGAATCAATGAGGCCCTCAAGGACGTGTTTGGTTGCTTGGTTGCCCCTTGGCTTGCATCACCCCAACGTTTTTTCGGGCCGTTTGGTTGCTTGGGCTCACTCGTGTTCTTGCATAGCACGGATCTTAAAAGCACCCATGGGACAAGCCCTGGAGGGCACTTCGCCTCGGCATGGCGGGAGAAGCTGAAATCCCAGCGGCGTTGCGCGGTAAAGGTAGGGGTAACCTCCCTCATGGGTTACCCTCTCCATTTGCCCCTACCAAATTTTGTCTTCCCCCAATTTTCGCACCGGTTGTGGCTGCGGCGACCCACATATGGCAGCACGCATCTCCCTTCGGTCTTCGGCGCCGGATCAGGGTCGTCGTTTCCAGCCGCGGCGGAGCCTTCGCACATCTGCGGCGGCTTTCGACCGTGTCCATCGTCCGCCATGATGCGAGGTAAGGGTAAACTCCTCTGCTCTACTGTACTGTGAGATTCATGGTGGTAGTACTAGTTGGGTTGCATAAGACCGTTCGTAATGCATAGATCTTGTTTGAGTAGACCGACCGGCTCCATCTTGTGCATCACGCCGTAGCACTCATCGTTTCATACAAGCCTAGATCCCGATGGTGTACAAGAGAGCGGTTAGGCATGCTTGCTTTTCCTCGTGTCGATTACGGTCCTTGTTACAACGAGATCGGGAGAGGATTGCCAACCTAAATCACATCTACAACTCCAACGATGTAGAGGCTATCCGGATGCTTCGGATGAGAAGAACCCTTTCTTTGCACTTGTGAAAACGTTCAAGGAGAGAGGACTGCTGGTTGATAGCATCCACACCTCTGTCGAAGAACAAGTCGCAATGTTTCTTCATGTCGTGGGTCATAACCAGAGGTTCAGACTCTCGGTACTTCAAGCAGGTGTTGTACGCAATTGGGGAGCTCAGAGGTGAAATATCAAGTTAGCATCAATGAACACACTACCCAAGATCAAGAACGATTCATGAGTGGTTCCCGTATTTCGGGGTGAGTACAAAATCATCTTTGTTCTACCTATCGGATGTGTGCTACGCGGAAACATGATTGTGTGCTAATTTTTCGACGAGGATTGCATTGAGGCTATTGATGGGGTACTCATGTGATCTGCAAAGGTATCGAGATCAATGTATGCAACATTCCGCGGGAGGAAGCACTACACCAGCTAGAATGTGCTAGCAGCTGTGGATTTCGATATGAGGTTCACATATGTGCTTGCTGGGTGGGAGGGTTCAACTCATGATGCGAGCATCCTGTCTGACAGCTTGTCAAGGCCTGATGGGTTGCTAATCCCCGAGGGTAAGTTCTACCTTGAAGATGCTGGATATGCATGCCGATCTAGTATTCTACTGCCTTCGGGAAAACGAGGTACCACCTCAACGAGTTCTCTCCCGGGCATCGAACTCAAAATGCGAAAGAGTTGTTCAATCTGAGACACTCAAATCTTTGAGTCACCATTGAGAGGGCCTTTGCTGCATTGAAGAACATGTTCAAGGTCCTTGACCGAAAACCGTTCCACAGTTTTAACACTCAAGTAAAAGCTGGTCCTTGCTTGCTACATTCTTCACAACTGGATCCTAGGTTAGGGCCAGGATGAGTTCTTCGAAGAGGTTGTCACTTTTGATGAAGTAGAGACCGGCCATGACGTGGACGCAGACGATAATGATGCCTGGAAGGAGAAGAGGTAAGAGTGGGCAGACGAAATGTGGGAAGCCAGAGGCAACACCACCATCTGAGAAGAAGTGAAGAAGTGAAGAAGAAGAAGAACCCCCCTTGATCCCCTGTTTCTCGAACCCCAATTTGATCCCCGTATGTTGAACTACCCCGTGATGATAAACTGCCATTCGTAGTAGCTAGAGAGCCTCGTGTTATGAACTACAATTCGTACTAGCTAGGGCTGGTTTCGTGAACTGCTAGCTTCGTTAGTCTACAACTCTCATGAACTGATTTCTGTGTGATGGGAGGTGATAGCATGGTAAGGCTACCAGCTGTAGAGATGAGGTGATCTTGGACATGCCTGGATGGTACCAAACATGCCTAATCTCATCTCCATCGAGATTTCGGGTTGGTTGCAGGCAAACAAATAGAAAGTTCGACCCAACCGATGCAGCCCAACCTACCAAACAACAAACCAGTTTCTGTCCGTGGCTCGTTCTAAACGTGCAGGTGTGCTCGCACCACTGCGCTAGTGATCGAATCCAGGCTACCAAACGTTTCATCGCCAGAGTGGATGGCCGGTGGATCGTTTTGCTGGTTGGACTTGGACATTCTTGGTTCGAAAATTTGTCTTTCGCACTACATATGCCAAAGCGGCCGGCACTTGCTGGTGCAATGATGTTGGGGGATAATAGATGCACGAGCACAACCGGTTCTCTAAGATTAATTTCAATTGCCTTCTTTATGGCATGACATACAGTGCACTGTGTATATAACAATTGTTTTGTTGCTCGTCACGAGTACCACATGATACATACATGCATTGTTAGCTTAGCCCTCGCGATGGGATTTTGCTATTACCCAGTAACACCTAAGGTTTTGTTTGGTACTCGTGTTTTAGTGGAAATTAGTGAGGATAATAATCTAGAGTATTGGGTGAATCTCTGCTGTCACCCAATCCCTACAAAATCCTATCCCCAATCCACTAGGTAAGAGTAGAGTATTGGGGATTGAAGAAATTACACTAAAATTTGGAGAAAAGTGGTGATAAGTGGGGATTAAACTCGCTCATACTCTAGGACCAAACATGTATTGGGGATACGTGAGGATTTAAAATTTGGAGCGGATTATCCCGCTAATCCCCACTAAAACTCTAGTACCAAACAAGCCCTAACAGGAAATAGAATAATTATGTATTTTGCTATGGCGTCCATGCAATAGTCCAACATCAATGACATTTTGTTCGTATTAGTTTTTGTTTATTCATTTTGCTACTCGATTTTTGGGGTCTTAGCACTACGACTCTTCGTTTGTTTACTAGAATAAGCTTTGTGCCTCGATGATGGATGAGCAAGGATGGTGGTGCCTTCAGCTCGCACCTTGTAGACTGTAGGGGTCGCTAATTGTTTAAGCACCTCTTTGCAGTATTTATAACTATTTTTTTGGTTCTTTACGTTACTTCCTCCAATTCGTATTATTTAATACTAAAATAGATGTATTTACAACTAACATGTGTCTAGATATATCTACATTAACATTAAGTAATACAAGTTGGAGGAAATATAAAAAAGTATGAGTTGGTTTAAATGAGATTGTGCTCCTTTTTTTTTTCTTAGCTTAGATTGTGCTCCTCCTCTTCCAAAAGAAAAGTAAAAGGAAACCACCGTCCACTACGCGTGGCCCGTTTGGGCATTGGAAACACGATCGGAACGGGCTGGGCCGGCTTTATGTTTTGATTGTGGGTTTGTGACCGCCGCTGCCGCCTCCTCAGCTCAACCGGAAGCCCCCATCCCTCCCGGCGGCCGCGGCGCGGGCGGCGAGACAATAGGAGGGCGAGGGGCGGAGCCACCGGACGCAGCTTCATCAATCGAAGGTGAGCACGACTATGGTTTTTGGGGGAGCTTTGCCTACTAGCTCTCGTTCTGGTCTCGGCGACCGGCTTCGCGAAAAAAAGTCCCCTTTCCAACTTTCCTCATTATTCTGCGATGTGACGCCTTTGTTGATGCCTTGATGGATTGGCGAAGGAATCCTACACAGGGTTTTGGTTTGGGTCGGGGTGGGTTCTCTGCTGAGTGTCTACAGGGGAGGAATGGCCAACCTGAAGTTCCACTTCACATCTTTTGTTGGGTGGAAAGCCACGAATCCTCGGTTCGATTGTTTATCTTTGTAAGACATGATTGTCCTAATGGGCAGAATCTGTTTAGGTAGTTCGCCCCTGTAGGTTTAGCCTAGATGCCATGGTTTTAATGTTGCATTTTGGTTCCGGCAGAATGAGGGAACAAACACTTCTTTGGTTCCAAATTCTAATACTAGCAACTGCTAGCAACAGAACATTTTTAAATTAGCAGAAAAGATCATTAGAATCTATAAGTTATTTCTTTGGTGCCTTATGGAGTGTTGTGTACTACACAATCCTGCTGAACCAGAAGAAATTATTCTTTTCAAAAGACCCTGCATTAGCAGCACTGTCAAATGCTATAGCCTGTGAGAGATTTATAGGAATCGAACCTACAATATTTGTGGAAATGATTGTCTTTAACATGTCCTCTTATCAAATGTGGGGATTGTTGTGGTACCTCCCAATGCTGGCGACACTTTTGCTATTTCAGAGCTTTCTGGATTTTAGGGGTAGAGTGGGTATCAGGGGGATGGGTATGGCACAGAAGTGCCAAATCGGTGCAGGATACTGCACCACGACGGGGATGCAGCATATCCCCAAGTATCTTTTTTTTTCCGGCTTAAAACAAAATCAGAGAACGGCTGGGATATGCAAGGGATACTTAAGGGATAAATACGGGCCTCTTACCAGTCGACCGACAGCCCATTAGAAGGCCTAATCGAATCACCTGGACTCCTCTTGGCCATCACCTGGCAGTTGCAAAGGAATCCCAGGACTGCATACAAGGGGTTGGGACTTGAAAGACCATACTGGCTTAACTTCATCGACGCCAATTTTCTCATTTTCTATCATATATTGTTTAATGGTGCTAGTATTTTATGCATTTATTCATATACTCGCCTTATCCTCGTAAGGCTACGTATCCCTGTACCATGTAACATAGGGGAGGATATGTATTTTTGGCTATTGTTTGTTGGCACAGTGACCTAAACTAGGATGCCTTCTACAGTTCCCACTATCTTCTAGTCAATATACTATGTCTTCTGTCTGGCATTGCCAGATAGATGAACTTGAATTGAATGTGTGTTCAAAGGAATCAACCAAAGAGTGTTATTGGATGGATTTGTTAATTGTAGCCACTAGTTCTGTGAGAGGTACTAGAGAAATATAGAACATACTGGGCAGTAGGCATAGTGAAATGATTGTTTCACTCAAACCCTAAAAGGCAAAAATAAAGCCTTTGGTCAGGAGTTGTTTGCACTGGTAAGTGCAGAATGTATTTTGACGTCCTTTTTGGCTATCTACGTTGATAACTGCACTTCCAGAAGCAACTGGGCAGTAGGCATAGTGAAATGATTGTTTCACTCAAATCCTAAAAGGCAAAAATAAAGCGTTTTTGGTCAGGAGTTGTTTGCACTGCTAGGTGCAGAATGTATTTTGACGTCCTTTTTGGCTATCTATATTGATAACTGCACTTCCAGAAGCTCTAGTCTGTTTTGTGTGCAATTTGCCGTGGTAGCTGTATTAGTTTGTGTATCTACCAGCACTATATGGGACTTTGTCTGTTCAAACAAGGTGAGCTGAATCCAGCTAGTTCTCAGTACGCTTGTGGAGACTTTACTTTCTAACAGCATGGTAGGCTAATTTTATGTTTTGTATTGTTGGGTTGTAACGTGGCTGCATGTAACTTGTCATGACTAATAGTATGTAATGTAAAACAGATGGAAGCGAATCAGGCACCAGGATTTGGAGCTGAACAGAAGTTGGGACCGGAGCAAACTTATGAGATGCTTGGATCAGAGGTTAATCAAAAGTTCGCAGAAATGTGCCTAAACACTGGTGTGGAAGCTGTCATCATTCCAGAAAAGCAATATGATCCAGAGGCAAGATTGGAGGTGCATCAAAAGTTTGCTGAAATGTGCCTAGACACTGCTGTGGAAACTGATATTAACCAAGAAACGCAAGCTGACCCAGAGGCGGGATCAGAGGTTAATGAAAGGCAAGAGCCAAGTCAGGACACAGTTATGGAAACCGATGTTAACCCAGAAGAGCAAGTTGCCCATCCAGGTGTTATTTACCGCTGCAAAAAATGCCGGAGGATGGTAGCAACACAAGAGTATGTTACGCACGATGTAGGCCAAGGTGAGAGATGCTTTTTAAGGCGCAAAAGCTATCACGTGGATGAGAAGGAACCCGAATGCGCCTGCATCTTTGTGGAGCCCATGAAGTGGATGCAAGCTGGTTAGTTCCTGGACTTTAGCTTTCTTGGTTCAGTGTAATTGATATAAACACCTGGTCTAACGCATAATGCTTGCAGTGGAAGAGGGATATGTTTCGAACAAACTCTGGTGCATGGGATGCAAAACCAGATTGGGATCGTTCAACTGGGCAGGCATGCAGTGCACATGTGGAGCCTGGGTGATCCCAGCTTTCCAGCTCCTCAAAAGCCGGATTGACGAGTCGCAGATGTGAGCAGTCAACCAAGTGATCTTCAGACTCCTTGGCTATTTTAGCGGTAACATTGTAGCAGTATATCTAGGAAACAGTATCGGCTAGTCTGTTGCAGGTGCTATTGCTGTCAGATGTGTTTCTATGTATGATGGGTTTTATCTGATGCACCATATCAGCTTTGTTCACCATCTGTTTCTTAATGGCTTCAAGTCGTGATTCAGGTGTGCTCTACGATCTACTCTGTCGATAAGGGTATGTATAGTATGTATATAATTAGATTTTTTTTTGCTTTATTTCACTTTCTTGGCATGAGGAATTTCTTTTCTGCTGGGAATGGTTAGAAAATGGTTGGGTCATTTTTGTGCCCCTGAAAGCTGCGGACCCTTTGATTCCTAGCTGCGACACGTAAGGACGTGTGTATCTGCTATTCCTTTTGCAAAGCAAATTACGAGCTAGTAATCAGGTGCGTGCAGTCTACATGCTATGTTTTATACCCTCCATCCCAAAAAAGATGCCGCCCATGTAGTGTAGCACGTGTAGTCTTGGTGGCGGTGGTGATGCAATAAGGTCTCCCCATGGTATCCTTGTTTCAGTGGTGCTGCTTGGCGTCCCTAGAAGGCGTGTGGAGTTTCGGTCATGGCCCAACATGGGTCATGTACATGTGTCTTCAACAACGTGGTTACGGATCAGTCTCAGGTCTTGAATCAAATTGTTGAAGATATAATTAGTGTTTGGCGCGCCCCTAAGGGAGTTATCTTTGAATAGGGGTTCTATGATGCTGGAAGCTCCGTTTTAACTTCTGTTTTTCAGTGCTATCATCGTGGTTATAACTCTTTCCCCAACTTCTTACTCAAAAACTTTAATGCTAAATTGCTTAGTTTGCATGTAACATTTTTTTTTAAATTCTAAATGGCGATATTGCTGTGCGCACGCATCATTCATATCTGATTTGTGTACGACCCTAACTCTCAACCGTGAGGTGGTTGGACATGCAAGAGACGTACTGCTTGATTTCGGGGTCGTACACACATCGGATGGAAATTGTCTAAGATTCATTCTGTCTAATATATTTCTCATTTTATAGATTTGTATTTGCAATTCCCTAATCAGTAACATAATAAACAGAAATACAGAGAATAAAAAAATGAATTGAATATTACTACATCGTAACAACTACCCTCCGGCCCTAACTTTACACTCTCTTTTGACATGAAGTACTACACACTTCAATACAGTAAGTCAGTGTAGCTATTTCCATGGCGCCGTTCGCTAGCGCCGACAACGTACAAAAGCTCAGAATAATCCCAAAGCCCTTGCATCTCATCCCCCTGTGAGGCGCCGACGTTGCTGGCGTTGGTCGCCGTCCGCACGTCATCCGCAGCTGTACTAGCCGAGCCCGCAGGGGTGGACATGGAATAGCTTCGCGCTCCAGTAATGGCGCTCCTCCCGTCGGCTACGGGACGGGAAGGGCGCGGCCGGTGGAGCTGGCGCGCGTGCTCTGTGGCTTCGGCGGACTTGCCGGTGAGGCGCTGAACGAGGGACTTGAAGCTCGCGGCGTCGGAGGTGACGAACTGCGTCTCGATGTAGGTGACCTTGACGCCATTTGTGGCCATGGATCTTGGTTGATCGAGCACGTGCTGCGTCGCGCGCTTTAGCGGTTTATCTATCTCCACGTACGTGCGGCTGGCTTGTTCTTGATTTGCTGATGACTTTTCCTCGGCGAATACAGCAAGCACTAGACTCTAGGCTCAGGTTGTGTGTGTTCTGCACTTTTGCTAGCCTTTTGGGGGGCTTTATATACAAGACGAGAGTCAGGAAAGTACGAAAGTGAGATCTCTGAGGTCGCAAGAGAGTTGAGAAGAAGTAACTGGTGGTAGCGGCTGAAAATGATGGTTACCAAGTTGAGGTGTTTTTGACTGGTCGTCTGGTCAAGGTGCAGCGAGCGAGACAACGGTCTTCCTTTGGAGAACTGCGGAGTTGGTCAAGCACTCGTGCGTGAGTATGGTTCTGACGGCTCTTACCTCATCTTCTCGCCGCTTTCTTTCTCCCACGCTTTTTTAGTTTTGCGTTTGAGTTAGCTTGCGCTTGTAGCTTAGAGCATCTCCAGCCGCGTCCCCCAAACCGTCCCCCAAACCGCGCCGGATTGAGCGTTTAGGGGACGTGTTTCGTTCGTGCCGCGTTTGGGGGATGTCGCGCGTCCCCAAAACAAAATTTCGCAAATTATAAACTTAACTGGATTCGATTAGATTCGTCCAAACTTACATAGATTCGAACGAAATTTGACTAACTTTAAAACTAAACCTAATCTAGAACCACTTGCGGCGGCCGGAGGCGTCGTAGTACTGCTTGGAAGTTGTACATCTCGTCGGTGACGACCTCCTGCTTGACGCGCTCGTCGACGGGCTCGTCCACGGGCTCGTCCTTCACCAAGCCGCTTGGTCCTGCCTCGCCGTCGTCGGTGAGGTCCACCGGCGGCTTGCCGGAGTCGCGGATGGACATGGCGATCGCCGCGTCCAGGTCGCCCCTCCGGGCGTCCTTGTCGTCCATGGACGCCAAGAACGCCGCCCGCAGCCCTGGGCAGTCCTCGGGGTCGTCGGCTGCGGCGATGAGCCGCTGCTGCCGCTCGTACTCCGCCGGCGGCGCCGCTGCGGCGCTTCCTCCGGCTCCTCCTTCACCTCCGGCTTCGGGATGAGGAGGGCGCCGCCGCGCCTCCCTTGCTGCCGCCGGCTGCCGCTGCCGCCACGCCTCGTGTTGACGGGCGTCGCCGGCTCCTCCTTCACCTCCCGTTTGGGAACGGTGTACGGCGCCGATCGGTAAGACGAGGACGGCGTCGATCGCGCCGGTCCCGAGGAAGAAGAGTGCGAGGAGGACGAGTACGTCGTCCTCCTCGGCTGCCATTGAGGAGACGGCGGCGGCGACGACGGCATCTCCAGCCTTGGAGCGCCGTTGCGGATGCCCCGGATGACGTTGTCGAGGGTGCGCCCCGGAACGCCCAGAACAGGGCGCGGCCGTCCTTGTTCCAGCTATTGGGGCCGCCGACGAGGTTGTCGGTGCTGCGCATCTCGATGTCGTACTTCGCCTTGAAGTACGTCGTCCACCAGGCGTCGTTGTTGTCGACCGCCCACGTCGGATCCAACCGCTCCTGGGCGGTGAGTTGAGCCCGACGGGCCTTGACGGCGTCCCACCATTGCTCCGTGCGCGGCTCGGCGGCGGCGGAACGCCAATGCCGTTCACGGCCATCTTCCGGCCGCCGCTGCGCGGCAGCCGCATGTCCGGCGGGGCCGGATACGGGCGTGGTACGGCGCCCACGCCTCCGCCACGGTGAGGCTGCCGCGGCCGAGCCGTTCGCCGCGGCGATCTTGCGGGAGGACGAGCTCGACATTTTTGAGCGGCGAGGAGAGGATGCGGGAAGGGGAGGCGGCGGCGACGAGAAGGATTATGATGAGCGGCGATAACCGGAGGGCGTCTTAAAACGGCGGCGGCGGCGGGTGGTTGCACGCAATAACTCCGGCGCGGACGGCCACGCGGCCATGCACGGCGAGACGCGTCCCTGCGTCGCCCGGGAAAACGGGGACGCCATTAACGTCGCTTGACCAAAGGTAGGCGACGGGGTTTTAGCCTTCCGTGCCGCTGACGCGTCGGGCCCGCGTCGGTTGGCCTCGTTTTTCGTTGTGTCCGGCGTCCCCGGAGCGTCCCCTGTGGGACGGGGACGGGCTCGGGGCGCCGGACACCGTATCGGGCCGCGCCGGACAAAAAAGGGCTTTGGGGGACGCGGCTGGAACGCTTTTTTTGTCCGGCGCGCCCCAAATCGCTTTGGGGGACGGTTTGGGGGACGCGACTGGAGATGCTCTTATCAGGCTTGCCGTTTGATTTTTTCTCTCAATCTAGGTCCTGACGAGTGGTCTTATGTAACCGTTTTTCTTTGATTCTTTGTCCTAATCTTTGATCTTGATGATTTTCCCTACAGAGATCTGTCAAAGATTTCAGCAGGTTGGTAAAAGACAATCTGATGGTTTAACTCAATCACCTACCACTAGTACCGAGCCAATCATCACCACTAGTTCTCGTACACAGGCCTAAGTCGGGTTTTCATCCGACTGGAAGCGATGGTAAACGTTAATAATACGTGTCTATCGTAGCCGGTTCCAGAATGACACAAATATAATTGCCTAGAATTGGTTTGGAATAACCGATTGTGATAATGTTTTTCTTGACGGAAATTGTAATAATGTTTGGGTAGTGCTACGGTCGGCCGACCGATCCTGCCCCCGGGTCGGTTGTACAACCGCGGCTCGTTTCACGCATCGTATGGTCGAGGATTACCCACAGGACATGTCGCTTTTATTGCAGCTGTAGTTGCGTCAGCCTGGTACAGAGTTGCATGTTGTCCCTGATCGTGCGTGCGGAGAGGTTCGATGCTTTGCATGCAGGCATGTGAAACCTAGTAAAAAAGGTTGCCTGTAGCCTACCTTGCACGAGTGCCCAAGCTTTGCCGGTGCATGGCGATGCTCACATGGTGGGTTCCACCTATTCTACTCGCTAAATCTCTAATCCAGCTAGCTCCACACCTAATTAAGTATAGAAAATGTTGCAATAGTGGTAGAGTATCATAAGCTTTTTTTTGTGGATCAATAAAATTGTGGAAAATGTTTGCAACATTTTGGGCACACTTTTCTAGCAACAATTATTTTGCTGTAGGTTTATTTATAACAAAAATTACCATCTATTTTACATAAATCGTAAATGGTTACAACAAAAAAATCGAACTTGTAGCTAACCACCTTCAAAACTTTACAACATCTCGCGTGTGTCTTCATAACAAAAATTAAATGGAATTGTTACAAAATTATTGAGCGTAAGCAAGCAGTAATTTCGAGAGAGAAAGAAACTTGTAGCTAACGCACAAAAACCCTTACAACATCTCGTGTGTATCTTCACAACAAAAAGCACATGGGTTTCTTACAAAAATAATGAGCGTAAGCAACATCTTTAATTTCGAGTGAAAAACAAACATGTAGCAAACGCACAGAAAACCCTTACAACATCTCGCGCATGTCTTCACAACAATAATTACATGGGTTTCTTACAAAAAATAATGAGCGTAAGCAACATTGGTAATTTCGAGAGAAAAACAAATTTTTAGCAAACGCACATAAAACCCTTACGACATCTCGCGTCTGTCTTCACAACAAAACTCACATGAGTTTGTTACAAAAAAATAATGAGCGTAAGCAACATCAGTAATTTTGAGAGAAAAAACAAACCTATGCATAAAACCTTACCAAATCTAGACCATGCTTTCACAACAAAACTCATAGGTGTTTGTTACAAATAATGACCATAAGCAACAAATAATTAACAGAAATACTTGGTTGTACTATAGTCCATAGCACACTGATTTAGTATCGTCGGCGATGAATTCGGCTTGAGGGTTCCCCGTCGGCGTTGAAGAAGGTTTGTTTAGATGCAAACCGATGTCACCAGATCGAGCTCACTCGTGATGAATTCGACTCGACTTAGCGTTATTAGAATTAGATCGCAACATTTTTTCATCATACACCTAGAGCTAAAGGAGCATCTCATTCGTGTGTTCGAAGCTGAACACGGACCAGACATGAGGTGTCAAGAAAAAATATAACAGTAATAAATCATTGACATATTTTTAGCGTCGCACTAGAAAATAACACGGTTAGTAGCTGGCTAAGTGTCATAAAATTCATTCTTTAGCAAATTAATGGTAGCCTATGAGGTCACATCATTTTTTAACCCATATGCTAGTAGTAGTAGTACTACACACGCATAGTAGCACCCTGCAGAAGTGGAAAAAAAGAGCTGCAACAGCTGTGGTCCAATACATGTGAACATGTGTGCTCTGCATGCGAGAGCAGGAAGCTAAAGCGTGAGTTGCATGCAAGCAGCTATGCGCGGAAGAAAAAGTTAGCGACTACACCGCGCGAGGCAGGCAAAAGCACGCGATGCCAGCTCGAGCGGGAGGGACCGATCTGCGGACGCCGATCGGTCGGCCGAACGCAAGCATTAACCATAATATTTTGCCAATATATGGTGGATTTTGAACATAGACCTGATAGAGAACCAATATGTGGTTGGATGGTTAGGAGGGCAGTGGTACCCCCAGCTCATCAGAGTTCAAATCCCAGATTTGACACTTTGGTGTCTCATAAAGGCGGAATATTCTTTAGTGGGAGGCGACGTTCCGTCGACAGCGAGGCGCTTGTGGTGACTTCATCAATCTCAAGATCTGCCGGATCAGTTGAGCGTCTTTGATAGTACTGTGTTTCGCAAAAAAAAAAAGACCTGATACAAAAAAAAAGGGCCTGCTGCCGCTGCCTCGGCAAGACTTTGATAGTCAATCTCTGCTTTCTTGCACCTCTTGCAGTCCCCTGATGTTTTCTTCTGATGCAGTATTAGATGTTCCTTTCTTCAGTGTGGATTTTTTTGTTCTGCTTCAAACCTGTATACTTCCACTCATCTGAATGAAACACAAACAATGCTGCTATTTTGTAAAAAAGCCTAACGTCACAAGTTACAAAATGTAATGGATCGGCAATATCGTCAATGGCAATTTATAATCAGGGGTCTATTGGTTTGTACATGAATCTGCAAGTTAGTTGGGCCGGGTGATATAATTCACATCTCTAACCTTTACTCGTGTAAAGAACTACTATCAGCTGTGATTCCATTTATATGACACACAATAAATGATTGTTCTTATTATTTACCATTTATTTATAAAGAAGCCATGTCGGTGCGGGCAATTGCAAGCTTTATCTTCAGATGTTTCTTTGCATCGATTTATGGATGTTGTAATAATTATGATAAAATTTGACTTAAATAAAAATAAAATCTTCATATAAGTAAAATAAAATATGTTTGAATAATTTTTCCAATACTTTTAGTGCAAACGAAAGCCATACTCATCATTAGGTTTCTATGGTGGGCAATATCAAACCCACACATGTCAGCATGTGGCACCAAGAGATAGAGTATACAATATATTTTCATATTTCGAAAATAGACACATTGTATTGCACATGCAAGTGTAAAATAATAGCAAAAAACATGTGATGGGTTAGCCTTCTTCTCCCTCATGAAAAAAAATACTTAAAATGATCTAAAAATTGATCTAAAGAGTATAGGAGAAGACAATTTATCATCCATTGTGGTACTAAACATAACTATAAGTTATATAGATAAAAACAATCAGCCTACTCACAAGAATCCTGCTTACATGCTTAAATTTTATCTTGTTTGCAAGATAAGAATCAACATAATTAACATCGTCTTTCACAAATGAGATGCTGATAACAATAAAGTGATAGCTATTCGGGAAACCAGCTCAGGTGTAGATATGCACCCATGATTAAAAGATATATTTCAAAATATAAAAAAATCCCAAAAAGTAACTAGGTATATACAATTTATGTTCGCACACAATGTTTCTTGAAGAAATGACATTTTCCGCACCCTATGTAAAAAATATAATTTTGGTACTCCAAAATAGCTTTTCATGAGACTTTTAATACATAGGCCACACAAAATATATTTTTTCGCAAAACATTTTGAGGACACATAATTTTTTTTTTTGCATGTACACCCGGTTTCTTGGATTTTTAAAACATTTTCAAATGAATTTAAAATTCATTTATCTTAATAGGTACATCTAGACCTATGAGCTAAAACACTATGTCCCTATTCTTTTTTTTGTTGAAAATCAAAATGATTCATTCATTTATTTTCTCGAAAAGATCCCTTGGACTCAAGATATCCCCTCTTGTCTCACTACAGGAATGGCGACGTACGCCGACGGCCAAATGTCCGGGCCTTCGGCGTATGGCCCGGCACGGCCAGCCAGCCGTCTGACCCTCGGCGTATCGTTGCAGTCGGCGTAGCGAAGTCTACGCCGAGGGAAACCCTCGGCATATATTTGGCCCTAGGCATAGACAGGGCTACGCCGACGGCCACCCTCGGTGTAGACTATTTTTCCAATTTGTCTAATTTTGTAAAATCATAACTAATTCATATGATGTCAAAAAAATGCGTATAAGGTATCAAAATGTTCACCAAAACATCCTCTATCCATTTGTGTCAAATCATGCATATTTGAATCAAGTATAGTACCATGTTAATATAGTAACAATTTAAACACTTTCTAATATGTCCTCGAGTTCCCGTTTTGGCCAGATGGCAATTTAAACGAAGTTAGAAAATCCCGCGGAGTCGCATGTCGTCATTTTATGTGTCCTAGTAACCACTCCAAAAGTCGGAATTGAGATATGGCAGTTATTTTGGAAAACCCATCACAAACAGGGCTATCAAGTCCGGAGTTCTATGACTTTTAGGAGAAATGAGTAGGAAACGGTCCGTGACACCGCATAGTTTGTCGGAACGAGGCCATACTTAGCACGTGCGTGGTCCCTAGGATGGGAAGCAAGGCCCCGGAAGCGGATTTCCAATACGACCCATGGGCGATGGTTTTTTCATTTTCGAGGTGCCAAAACATTTTTTTTTTGTGAAGCAGCTACATGCGGCGTATTTTTGTATTGCGCGAGACCTCCGCGTAGTAGTAGGACACCGCCTCCGCACCACATATCACATGACATATGTGCACGCTAGCTATCTGGGAATCCCTACGGCTTCCTGCGGTGTCCCGCCGAATCCGCTGTAAACTGACCGGATTTGAACTAGGGGTACACTTTCCGTCGCTCAATAAATTCCGCGAAAAATGTTTTTAGGTCTACGACACATCACTTTATGTGCTAATTTTTTTCCTTTTAGCGCGATGGTGAACGGGTGCACCCGCGCGCCCGGTACGGCCATACCGCATCTCCGTGGGGCTGTTTTGGCCGGATGGCAATTTAAACTAAGTTAGAAAATCCCTTGGAGCCACATGGCGTCATTTCATGTGTCCTAGTAACCACTCCAAAAATTAGAATTAGGATACAACAATTATTTTGGAAAACCCTTCACAAACACAGCTATCACGTCCGGAGTTCTATGGCTTTTAGGGTAAATAAGTAGGAAACGGCCTGTGACACCACATAGTTTGTCAGATCGAAGCCATATTTGACACGTGTGTGGTACCTAGGATGGGAAGCAAGGCCCCGGGAGTGGATTTCCAATCAGACCCATGTGAGATGGTTTTTTCATTTTCGGTGTGCCAAAACGTTTTTTTTGTGCAGCAGCTACATGGGGCGTATTTTAGTATTGCGCGAGACCTCCGCGTAGTGGTAGGACACCGCCTTCGTATCACATATCACATGCCATATGTGCGCGCTAGCTAACTGAGAATCCATGCGGCTACCTGCGGTGTCCCGCCGAATCCGCTGGAAACTGATCGGATTTTAACAAGGGGTACACTTTTCGTCGCTCAATAAATTCCGGGAAAAATATTTTTATGTCTATGATACATCATTTTGTGTGATAAATGTTTTCCGTTTTAGCGTGATGGTGAACAGGTGCACCAGCGCGCCCGTTTTGGCTAAATGACAATTTAAACGAAGTCAGAAAATCCGTTGGAGCCGCATGGCATAATTTTATGTGTCCTGGTAACCACTCCAAAAGTCGGAATTAGAATACGGCAATTATTTTGGAAAACCCTTCACAAACAGGCTATCACGTCCGAAGTTCTATGGATTTTAGGGCAAATGAGTAGGAAACGGCCTGTGACACTGATACGTCTCCAACGTATCGATAATTTCTTATGTTCTATGCCATATTATTGATGATACCTACATGTTTTATGCACACTTTATGTCATATTCGTGCATTTTCTGGAACTAACCTATTAACAAGATGCCGAAGTGCCAGTTCCTGTTTTCTGCTGTTTTCGGTTTCAGAAATCCTAGTAACGAAATATTCTCGGAATTGGACGAAATCAAGACCCAGGTTCCTATTTTCACCGGAAGCATCCAGAACACCGGGAAGGACCGGAGGGGGGCACCGGGCCCCCGGACCATAGGCCGGCGCGGCCCGGGCCCCGGCCGCGCCGCCATATGGTGTGGCCACCCCTTCGACCCTCCTGCGCCGCCTCTTCGCCTATATAAAGCCTCCGTCGCGAAACCCCCGATGCGAAAAACCACGATACGGAAAACCTACCGAGCCGCCGCCATCGCGAAGCCAAGATCCGGGGGACGAGAGTCTCGTTCCGGCACCCTGCCGGAGCGGGGAAGTGCCCCGGAAGGCTTGTCCATCGACACCGCTGCCATCTCCACCGCCATCTTCATCACCGCTGCTGCTCCCATGAGGGGGGAGTAGTTCTCCATCGAGGCTCGGGGCTGTACCGGTAGCTATGTGGTTCATCTCTCTCCTATGTGCTTCAATACAATAATCTCATGAGCTGCCTTACATGATTGAGATTCATATGATGATGCTTGTAATCTAGATGTCATTATGCTAGTCAAGTGAGTTTTACTTATGTGATCTCCGGAGACTCCTTGTCCCACGTGTGTAAAGGTGACAGTGTGTGCACCGTGTCGGTCTCTTAGGCTATATTTCACGGAATACTTATTCACCGTTGAATGGCATAGTGAGGTGCTTATTTATATCTCTTTATGATTGCAATGTGTTTGTATCACAATTTATCTATGTGCTACTCTAGCAATGTTATTAAAGTAGTTTTATTCCTCCCGCACGTGTGCAAAGGTGACAGATGTGTGCACCGTGTTAGTACTTGGTTTATGCTATGATCATGATCTCTTGTAGATTGCGAAGTTAACTATTGCTATGATAATATTGATGTGATCTATTCCTCCTACATATGCATGAAGGTGACGAGTGTGCATGCTATGCTAGTACTTGGTTTAGTCTTTTGATCTATCTTACACTAAAGGTTACTAAAATATGAGCATTATTGTGGAGCTTGTTAACTCCGGCATTGAGGGTTCGTGTAATCCTACGCAATGTGTTCATCATCCAACAAGAGTGTAGAGTATGCATTTATCTATTCTGTTATGTGATCAATGTTGAGAGTGTCCACTAGTGAAAGTCTAATCCCTAGGCCTTGTTCCTAAATATCGCTATCGCTGCTTGTTTACTTGTTTTCTTGCGTTACTACTGCTTGTTACTACTGCTTGTTTACTGTCCTGGGCAAAGCACTTTTCTGGTGCCGTTGCCACCACTTATTCATACCACCTGTATTTCACTATCTCTTCGCCGAACTAGTGCACCTATTAGGTGTGTTGGGGACACAAGAGACTTCTTGCTTTGTGGTTGCAGGGTTGCATGAGAGGGATATCTTTGACCTCTTCCTCCCCGAGATCGATAAACCTTGGGTAATCCACTTAAGGAAAACTTGCTCGCTGTTCTACAAACCTCTGCTCTTGGAGGCCCAACACGGTCTACAAGAATAGAAGCTCCCGTAGACATCAAGTACTTTTCACGGCGCTCGTTGCCGGGAGGAAAGGTAAAAAGGCACTCATACTTCGGTTCCAGTGTAACGATACTTTTCCGGCGCCATTGTGTTTGTGCTCGAAGCTATTTCCTTTAGATCCTGCAATTGCATCTTTTTGTTTCTTGTTTACACTAGTTTGGCATAATGGACAACAATGAGCTTCTTATTCTATTTCCTGATTTAAAACATGGATTGTTTGATGCGAAAATTAAAAAACCTATGAAATCTTATTTGCATGCTCGGTAGTAATATTAGTATGAACGCTTTGAACACCATTGTTGATAATGATATAGAAAGTTCTAAGCTTGGGGAAGCTGGTTTTCATGATCTTTTTAGTCCCCCAAGCATTGAGGAGAAAATTTTCTTTGATGATACTTTGCCTCCTATTTATGATGATTATAATAGTGGTCTTTTGGTACAACCTACTATGGAGAGTAAATTTTGTTGTGATTATACTATGCCTCCTACACTTGATGAGAATAATAATGATAGCTACTTTGTTGAATTTGCTCCCACTACAACTAATAAAATTGATTATGCCTATGTGGAGAGTAATAATTTTATGCATGAGACTCATGATAAGAATGCTTTATGTGATAGTTATATTGTTGAGTTTGCTCATGTTGCTACTGAAAGTTATTATGAGAGAGGAAAATATGGTTGTAGAAATTTTCATGTTACTAAAATGCCTCTCTATGTGCTGAAATTTTTGAAGCTACACTTGTTTTATCCTCTTATGCTTGTCACTTTGTTCTTCATGAATTCATTTGTGTACAAGATTCCTATGCATAGGAAGCATGTTAGACTTAAATGTGTTTTGAATTTGCCTCTTGATGCTCTCTTTTGCTGCAACTACTATTTCTTGCGAGTGCATCATTAAAACTGCTGAGCCCATCTTAATGGCTAAAAAGAAAGAACTTCTTGGGAGATAACCCATGTGTTATTTTGCTACAGTACTTGGTTTTTATTTTGTGTCTTGGAAGTTGTTTACTACTGTAGCAACCTCTCCTTATCTTAGTTTTGAGTTTTGTTGTGCCAAGTAAAGTCTTTGATAGTAAAGTAAGTACTAGATTTGGATTACTGCGCAGTTCCAGATTTCTTTGCTGTCACGAATCTGGGTCTACCTCCCTGTAGGTAGCTCAGAAAATTAAGCCAATTTACGTGCATGATCCTCAGATATGTACGCAACTTTCATTCAATTTGAGAATTTTCATTTGAGCAAGTCTGGTGGCCTAATAAAATCCATCTTTACGGACTGTTCTGTTTTGACAGATTCTGCCTTTTATTTCGCATTGCCTCTTTTGCTATGTTGGATGAATTTCTTTGATCCATTAATGTCCAGTAGCTTTATGCAATGTCCAGAAGTGTTAAGAATGATTGTGTCACCTCTGAACATGTTAACTTTTATTATGCACTAACCCTCTAATGAGTTGTTTCGAGTTTGGTGTGGAGGAAGTTTTCAAGGATCAAGAGAGGAGTATGATGCAATATGATCAAGGAGAGTGAAAGCTCTAAGCTTGGGGATGCTCCGGTGGTTCACCCCTGCATATTCTAAGAAGACTCAAGCGTCTAAGCTTGGGGATGCCCAAGGCATCCCCTTCTTCATCGACAACATTATCGGGTTCCTCCCCGAAACTATATTTTTATTCGGCCACATCTTATGTACTTTACTTGGAGCGTCTGTGTGCTTTTGTTTTTGTTTTTGTTTGAATAAATGCTTGTGTGGGAGAGAGACACGCTCCGCTGGTTCATATGAACACATGTGTTCTTAGCTTTTAATTTTCATGGCGAAGTTTCTTCTTCGTTAATTTGTTATATGGTTGGAATTGGAAAATGATACATGTAGTAAATTGCTATAATGTCTTGGATAATGTGATACTTGGCAATTGTTGTGCTCATGTTTAAGCTCTTGCATCATATACTTTGCACCCATTAATGAAGAAACACTTAGAGCTTGCTAATTTGGTTTGCATATTTGGTTTCTCTAGAGTCTAGATAATATCTAGTATTGAGTTTTGAACAACAAGGAAGACAGTGTAGAGTCTTATAATGTTTACAATATGTCTTTTATGTGAGTTTTGCTGTACCGTTCATCCTTGTGTTTGTTTCAAATAACCTTGCTAGCCTAAACCTTGTATCGAGAGGGAATACTTCTCATGCATCCAAAATCCTTGAGCCAACCACTATGCCATTTGTGTCCACCATACCTACCTACTACATGGTATTTATCCGCCATTCCAAAGTAAATTGCTTGAGTGCTACCTTTAAAATTCCATCATTCACCTTTGCAATATATAGCTCATGGGACAAATAGCTTAAAAACTATTGTGGTATTGAATATGTACTTATGCACTTTATCTCTTATTAAGTTGCTTGTTGTGCGATAACCATGTTTCGGGGACGCCATCAACTATTCTTTGTTGAATATCATGTGAGTTGCTATGCATGTCCGTCTTGTCCGAAGCAAGAGAGATCTACCACCTTCATGGTTGGAGCATGCATATTGTTAGAGAAGAACTTTGGGCCGCTAACTAAAACCATGATTCATGGTGGAAGTTTCAGTTTGGACATATATCCTCAATCTCATATGAGAATAATAATTGTTGCCACATGCTTATGCATTAAAGAGGAGTCCATTATCTGTTGTCCATGTTGTCCCGGTATGGATGTCTAAGTTGAGAATAATCAAAAGCGAGAAATCCAAAATGCGAGCTTTCTCCTTAGACCTTTGTACGAGGCGGCATGGAGGTACCCCATTGTGACACTTGGTTAAAACATGTGCATTGCAAAGATCCGGTAGTCCAAGCTAATTAGGACAAGGTGCGGGCACTATTAGTATACTATGCATGAGACTTGCAACTTGTAAGATATAATGTACATAACTCATATGCTTTATTACTACCGTTGACAAAATTGTTTCATGTTTTCAAAATAAAAGCTCTAGCACAAATATAGCAATCGATGCTTTCCTCTTTGAAGGACCATTCTTTTTACTTTTATGTTGAGTCAGCTCACCTATCTCTCTCCACCTCAAGAAGCAAACACTTGTGTGAACTGTGCATTGATTCCTACATACTTGCATATTGTACTTGTTATATTACTCTATGTCGACAATTATCCATGAGATATACATGTTACAAGTTGAAAGCAACCGCTGAAACTTAATCTTCCTTTGTGTTGCTTCAATACCTTTACTTTGATTTATTGCTTTATGAGTTAACTCTTATGCAAGACTTATTAATACTTGTCTTGAAGTACTATTCATGAAAAGTCTTTGCTTTATGATTCACTTGTTTACTCATGTCATTACCATTGTCTTGATCGCTGCATCCACTACATATGTTTACAAATAGCATAATCAAGGTTATGATGGCATATCACTTCAGAAATTATCTTTGTTATCGTTTTACCTGCTCGGGACGAGCAGAACTAAGCTTGGGGATGCTTGATACGTCTCCAACGTATCGATAATTTCTTATGTTCTATGCCATATTATTGATGATACCTACATGTTTTATGCACACTTTATGTCATATTCGTGCATTTTCCGGAACTAACCTATTAACAAGATGCCGAAGTGCCGGTTCTCGTTTTCTGCTGTTTTTGGTTTCAGAAATCCTAGTAACGAAATATTCTCGGAATTGGACGAAATCAAGACCCAGGTTCCTATTTTCACCGGAAGCATCCGGAACACCCGGGAAGGACCGGAGGGGGCACTCGGGCCCCCAGACCATAGGCCGGCGCGGCCCAGGCCCTGGCCGCGCCGCCATATGGTGTGGCCACCCCTTCGACCCTCTTGCGCCGCCTCTTCGCCTATATAAAGCCTCCGTCGCGAAACCCCTGATGCGAAAAACCACGATACGGAAAACCTTCCAGAGCCGCCGCCATCGCGAAGCCAAGATCTGGGGGACAGGGAGTCTCGTTCCGGCACCTGCCGGAGCGGGGAAGTGCCCCGGAAGGCTTGTCCATCGACACCGCTGCCATCTCCACCGCCATCTTCATCACCGCTGCTGCTCCCATGAGGGGGGAGTAGTTCTCCATCGAGGCTCGGGGCTGTACCGGTAGCTATGTGGTTCATCTCTCTCCTATGTGCTTCAATACAATAATCTCATGAGCTGCCTTACATGATTGAGATTCATATGATGATGCTTGTAATCTAGATGTCATTATGCTAGTCAAGTGAGTTTTACTTATGTGATCTCCGGAGACTCCTTGTCCCACGTGTGTAAAGGTGACAGTGTGTGCACCGTGTGGGTCTCTTAGGCTATATTTCACGGAATACTTATTCACTCGTTGAATGGCATAGTGAGGTGCTTATTTATATCTCTTTATGATTGCAATGTGTTTGTATCACAATTTATCTATGTGCTACTCTAGCAATGTTATTAAAGTAGTTTTATTCCTCCTGCACGTGTGCAAAGGTGACGAGTGTGTACACCGTGTTAGTACTTGGTTTATGCTATGATCATGATCTCTTGTAGATTGCGAAGTTAACTATTGCTATGATAATATTGATGTGATCTATTCCTCCTACATATGCATGAAGGTGACGAGTGTGCATGCTATGCTAGTACTTGGTTTAGTCTTTTGATCTATCTTACACTAAAGGTTACTAAAATATGAGCATTATTGTGGAGCTTGTTAACTCCGGCATTGAGGGTTCGTGTAATCCTATGCAATGTGTTCATCATCCAACAAGAGTGTAGAGTATGCATTTATCTATTCGTTATGTGATCAATGTTGAGAGTGTCCACTAGTGAAAGTCTAATCCCTAGGCCTTGTTCCTAAATATCTGCTATCGCTGCTTGTTTACTTGTTTTACTCGCGTTACTACGCTTGTTACTACTGCTTGTTTACTCGTCCTGGGCAAAGCACTTTTCCGGTGCCGTTGCCACCACTTATTCATACCACCTGTATTTCACTATCTCTTCGCCGAACTAGTGCAACTATTAGGTGTGTTGGGGACACAAGAGACTTCTTGCTTTGTGGTTGCAGGGTTGCATGAGAGGGATATCTTTGACCTCTTCCTCCCTGGGATCGATAAACCTTGGGTAATCCACTTAAGGGAAACTTGCTGCTGTTCTACAAACCTCTGCTCTTGGAGGCCCAACACTGTCTACAAGAATAGAAGCTCCCGTAGACATCAGACACCGCATAGTTTGTCGGAATGAGGCCATATTTGACACGTGCGTGGTCCCTGGGAAGGAAGGCATGGCCCCGGGAGCGGATTTCCAATCCGACCCATGGGCGATGGTTTTTTCATTTTCGGGGTGCCAAAACGAGTTTTTTTTTTGTGAAGCAGCTACATGGGACGTATTTTAGTATTACGCGAGACCTCCGCGTAGTGGTAGGACACCGCCTCCGCACCACATATCATATGCCATATGTGCGCGCTAGCTATCTGGGAATCCCTGCGGCTTCCTACGGTGTCCCGCCGAATCCGCTGGAAACTGACCGGATTTGAAATAGGGGTACACTTTCCATCGCTCAATAAATTCCATGAAAAATGTTTTTAGGTCTATAGCACATCACTTTATGTGCTAATTTTTTCCCGTTTAGCATGTTGGCGAACAGTGCACCAGCGCGCTCGGTACGACCATTTCACATCTCCCGATGGGGGCGTTTTGGCTAGATGGCAAACTGGACGTCATATTTGGATTCCTCTAATTTTTAGGTTCAAATGATGATATGGATGTTATATTTAGATTCCTCTCATTTTTCTGATCGATTTAAACATATTATTTGTGGAATTTCGATTTTTCGATTTAAAGATATTAATTATTCCATATTAAATAGAAAAAACCAAAAAATAAAATCATTTTATTGTTATTTGAATTTAATATTATTAATCATTTTTATTTATATATTTATTATTGCTTACTTAAGTAATTGTTTGGAATTCAGAAATAATGAGTTGTGACATCACGGTCCAAGGGTTAATAGTGTTCATAGGCTATTATTATCAGTAAGGTGTCAATTCTTTAAGGGAAGCTCATCCGAATGAAACCAAGAAGTTAAGCGTGCTGAGGTTGTAGTATTGTGATGATGGGTGACCGACTGGGAAGTTTAACCATGATTGTAATTTAACCTAAGATTAAGTGTACTTAGAGTTAAAAGTGTATGGGTGAAAGATAAACAAGTAAAAAAAAGAAAAAAAAATGGTGTAAAAAAATTAAAATTTTAAATTTTTTAAAACTCTATGCCCTCGGCATATAAAAAAGTATTTTTTTTTGATTTTTTTTTTGGAAAAATGAAAATTCGAATTTATAAAATTTGTAGACGGTTTTGCCGTCGGCGTAGCGTGCTACGCCGAGGACCGGGCTACGCCGACGGCAATATTGTCTATGCCGAGGGACCTAAACGCCGACGCCATACGCCGAGGACTGCCGTCGGCGTAGCCTACGCCGAGGGCCAGGCATGGCTACGCCGAGGGAAGCTGGCCGTCGGCGTATGCGTCCATTCCTGTAGTGTCTACTCTGTTCCTCGTTGAGGCTTGCTCCAACATAACGTCCTCCACCAATGCTATTCGGGGGAAGGAGTTTGATTTGGCATCAGAAGGAGTTACCTACAGAGATATTCATGTTTTTATATCCCTTAATTTTAGTTCGGTTGTTTTGTCATATAGTCCTCGAGCTTGTAATAAGGTGGCACACGCCCTTGCGACGGTTGGTGCGAGTCAGCAGGAGTCTAGGCTTGTATATGGCCGGAGGACCTGCTGAACTCTGTAAGAGTACTGGCTGCCAGCGATGTCGCTGAGTTCGCAAACTAATGGAATCGATGGTTCCACTTCAAAAAAAAAAAAAAACTTAGTTTGAGCTCATCTAGTTTCTTTTTGTTTGAGCTCTTAGGTAATTAGACAATTAATCCATAAGGCAACCCAACCATTACGCAATACAGTCTAGCGCTTGAAGAAACGGCCAAATATTTGCTAGTCTATCCGGCTAAGAGGATGCCAGATAGTCCGACGCGTGTCTAGTGAGACTGGTAAATAGAAAGCCAGAAAGTCTCATTAGCCTTGAGAAACACATCGCTACCGTGCTGCTCGCACACACCTACGAGGCCTTGCTGAAATGCTGAGGCTTGTGCTGGCCTGCACCGCCTCACAGTGCCTCGTTACCGGCAACCACTTCCTTGCCGTGCCTTCCATCTGATGGCCACGACCGCCACCGCCTAGTAAAGTCGCCGTCAGTGAGCCGTCAACGGCGTACATACATACTACTCGTACCTATGCTTTTTTTTTGAAATGGAGAAAATACCCCAGCCTCTACATCGAAAAGATGGATATAGTCTTTATTTAAATTTATTGAAGCATCAATCCAGTCGCCTTATTACAAACTTATTGAAAAATCACGGATCACTAAGCGTCGCAACATGAATCAACCACTTAAAGAAGGATCGACAAAACAAACGTCAATGGATCAACATGTTATCCTTCCATCAAGCTGCCAGCCCGGCTGAATAAGTCCCGAGCGACCATCTCCAAACGAGTGCACCCAAAATCCATGGCCTGGCGGTGCTCCTCCGGCTGGAGACATAACCAGAAACGGGTCCAATGAATAGCAAGAGGAATAACCTGCAGAAAAGAAGCATGTTTTGATTTGTTAAAAATAAAATCACTGCGAACATGCCATACTGCCCATAAGAGAGCACAAATACCAACTCTAATTTGGCTTTTGATACTCTTTTGAAGGCCATTAATCCAATTGCCGAAGAGATTTGCAATATTTTTGGGAGGTGAAATTCCAAATGACATGTGAATAATCCGCCAAATGATTTTAGTCATAGGACATTGAAAGAATAAATGCTGAATTGTCTCCTCTTTGTCACAAAAACAGCATGTCGAATTACCTTGCCAATTTCGCTTAATTAAATTATCCTTTGTTAAAATCACCTTTCTGTAAGAACCACATAAAAACTCTAATTCTTAGTGGTACTTTAATTTTCCAAATATACTTACGAAGAAACACAGTATGCCCATTAAGAAGATCGAGATACATTGACTTGACCGTGAATCCTCCAGAGGTAGTCAAGTTGATACGGGCATGGAGGCCTATGTGGAGCCTAGATTCAGGACTCCACCAGCTTAATTATCTTAGTTTTTGTAATTGTCATATATTGGCAAATTAGGGATTTTTAATAAATCGAGTCAGTCTTGGTTTGGGCCTGTCCAACCAAGTTAGGGAGGCCCATAGTGGGGCGCCCAGCCCAGCAAGGGCTGGCCGGCCACCCTTCCCCTCATATAAGGAGGTGGGGCGGCTAGGGTTTAGGGTAGAACAAGTTTAGTCTAAAAGTTTAGGTCATACCTAGTTGCGTGTGTTCACGTGTATCATCCCTCCGGGGGTACGGCGCTGCCGTTTATCTATATTATCCGCTGCGAAGGTTCTTGTGTTCATCAAGGATTATCTAGCTCTTGGTTTGAGGCGTATCGCTCATCGATCCGTTGCTTGCTGGATTCGTTCCCTCTTCTCCAGGCTGCGTTCATCGCGTTGTTGGGAGGAATTACTACCCCAGGTTCTCGCTGTGAAAGATCGGGCATCAACTTAGGTGGATTGGCTTGGATCCACCGTATCATGTGGTATCAGCTTTCTGGGTTGCTCACGGCGAGGTTTTGCTGATCGATCTCTTTGGATCGGTTTGCTGCGGAGAAGATTAGCTCTAAGATCGGAGGAGTTTGGCTCTCGGTCGAAGGAGTTTGGTTGGAGGAAGTTTGGCATTGTTTGGTGGAGTTTGGAGGTCATCCATGGCTGTTTCGAAGGTCAAAATCGCGAAAAATCGCGACCAGAATCGGGAAGAAGACGAAAATTCGCGACCAGGAAAAATCTGGTCGGAAATCCGGTCGACCGGGCCGATGACCGGGCTGCTCGGCGTAGAACCCGGTCAACCGGGCGCCCAACCGGGAAGTTCGCAAATTCACCGATTTCCGGTTTTGCTCCGGTACGAGGCAGCCGATCCGGTTGGCGACCGGTCAACCGGGCCAGAGACCGGGCAGGCCGGTCTGGAGGCCGGTCCAACCGGGCCCTGGGCCGGGACGGCGTCTGTTCCTGCGGTTGTTTCTCCGGTGGTTTCTCCTGTTGCTGCGGTGGTTTCTCCGGTGATGTTGGTTCATGCTGTTGATGATGTTACTCCAATGATTGGTGCTGAAGCACATAGGAGTGACGATGTATATCATGACTACCTCGGTATGCGAATAGGTATCAAGTTTGACGCATCGCAAATCAAATGGCGGTTGGCTAGTTCTCGCGACACCGACGGAATTTCAGCTTTGGGAATCACACATTGAAGGTGGGTTTGCGAGATGCAAGGAGTTTGATGGTTCGTTTGGTGGCCGGACGGAATTTTCTATTGCATACGGGCGTGTTGATGATGTTGTGGCTAGTTGGTACCGTAATGCTCTCATCGTTCAGGGTATCATTGGTCTACGGTCTAGTTGGGCAGATTTCAAGCGGTTTCTTCGTGATAGCTTTAAGTTTGCAAGCTTGACTAAAACGGTGTTGTACTCTAACACTACCGTGGAGGAGGTTGTTCCCGTATCGACAGTCATTGAGGAGAGGAAACCTGGCTCTGATACCAAGAGCACTACTGTGACTGTTGAAGAGGATGTACCATTGAGCGGGCTGAATATGCAACTCAAGAAGGTACAAGATGATGCTTGCAAGACAGCTTGACAAGGTTCAGCGGTGGAGTTTGTTTCAGACTCGGTGCTATATCAAGGGCAAGGCTTGAAAGTTGATGATTGATGGTGGAAAGCTGTACTAATGGCATTAGCAAGGCGATGGTGACAACGTTGGGGTTGTCTACATGGCGTCTTCCTGAACCTAAACGTCTTGAGTGGTTGAATAGCTGTGGTATGCTGAAGATTACTCACAAGGTGCGTGTGCCATTTACAGTTGATGATTATGTTGATGAGATCGATTGCGATGTGTTGCCATTGGAGGTGTGTGGATTGCTACTTGGGCGTCCTTGGCAGTATGATCGCAATGTGACACATGCTGGGCGAGCAAATACATATTCTTTTATGCATGGTGGCAAACAGCGGACTTTGAAGCCTTTGGGTGATGATCATATCAAGTCCGATGTGAAGTTAGTGGTGCGTAAGGAGAAGTTGCACAAGCCTAAAGTGCAGCAAGAGGTGCATGATGTTCCGACCATTGATGTTGGTGTTGTTTCAGCCATGCCTGTAGATGACAAGACAGTTCTTGTTGGTGACAAGCCGGATGAAGCTACACTTGTTGTTGATGTGGATGTTGCAGCATGTGCTACAGTTCCAGTTTGTGTTGATGCCAGTATACAGACTGATGATATTTGTGCTGATGATACTTCAGTACATGTGGCGCAGATGCGCGTGGGAGGAGTGGGAGGCGAGCGCGTCAGTGGAGACAAGGGCAGCGGCACTACCGTCCTAGGAGTACCGCAGTCCAGTTTTCCGCGACACCGCGGATGCATCGAGGCAAGGATGGACGTGTGAGACATCTATGTGGCCCAGGAATTACACATCTTGTGCAGGGTCATGTGCAGCGACACAAGGGTCCATCAAAACCTCGCAAGAAGAAGGAATTGGCGCCGAAGTCCAAGCTCATATGGAGAAGAAAGGAGGCGCCAAGTGCTGTATCAAGTCGAGAAGGCCGCGAGGGAGGATGTGGTGTGGAAGGCAAGCAAGACTTGACGACGGCGAGGACGTGTCATGTTCATATCACGTCACTTTTTCCAGAAGACCCTCACGCGTTGGGGACAACGCTTCTTGAAGGGGGGGAGGATGATACGGGCATGGAGGCCTATGTGGAGCCTAGATTCAGGACTCCACCAGCTTAATTATCTTAGTTTTTGTAATTGTCATATATTGGCAAATTAGGGATTTTTAATAAATCGAGTCAGTCTTGGTTTGGGCCTGTCCAACCAAGTAAGGGAGGCCCATAGTGGGGCGCCCAGCCCAGCAAGGGCTGGCCGGCCACCCTTCCCCTCATATAAGGAGGTGGGGCGGCTAGGGTTTAGGGTAGAACAAGTTTAGTCTAAAAGTTTAGGTCATACCTAGTTGCGTGTGTTCACGTGTATCATCCCTCCGGGTACGGCGCTGCCGTTTATCTATATTATCCGCTGCGAAGGTTCTTGTGTTCATCAAGGATTATCTAGCTCTTGGTTTGAGGCGTATCGCTCATCGATCCGTTGCTTGCTGGATTCGTTCCCTCTTCTCCAGGCTGCGTTCATCGCGTTGTTGGGAGAAATTACTACCCCAGGTTCTCGCTGTGAAAGATCGGGCATCAACTTAGGTGGATTGGCTTGGATCCACCGTATCACAAGTTCCAAACAAAAGAATCATCAACATTAGAAAGGCTGACATGAACTAGTCTACCTAATAAATGTAACCATCTGTTCCACTTGTATTCATTAAAAGTTCGTCTAAAAGTTATATTTAGTGGAAATTTGTTTAGCACATTTGCTACCAACACATTTTTGTGCTGAACAATATTGTAAAGAGCGGGGCATTGTTGAGCTAGAGGTTTATCTCCCAGCCAAGAATCTTCCCGAAACCTCGTATCCATACCATTCCCAATCTTGAAAGAACCCCTAGAAAAAAAATCCTCCTTCACTCGTACCTATACGTACGCTACATATTCCTACAAATAAGTTGGACCCTATAGAATTTGTGCAGGCCTACATATACGGAAATTCAATTTGCCACATGGGAGCGTATGCTCCTGCCACCGGAAAAACATTTTGAAATGTCCAAAAAAATCAAACAAAAAATTTCTCGCTTACGTATCAACATTTTACGTGCGCACATCAAGTCTTGCGAAAAACCGACATTTTTTGTGACTTGTGTAAAAAAGACAAATAAAACGTCTCGTACATAACCTTTTTTTACACAAAAATTTGTCTTTTTTACGGATGGCACTCAAAATGTCGGTTTTCTGTGAAACCACTTTTTGAACGTGTAGAATTTCAAGATGTATCCACTAAATTTTGTGTTCAAATTTTTCAACATTTTAAAAGAGCATTTAAAACGAAGTTTAAAAACCGGGAGCATATGCTCCCGGGTGCCAAAACGCCACTCCCACATATACCCGACGTCATGCTCTTAATTACAAAGGGGTATCAAGCGATCTATATATTTACACTTTTCTTAATTTTCAGCTAGATGAAAACACAATTGGCTTCAAGTCAGATCTTTGGCCGTTCATTTGTCCTCCGGCGCGAATCTTGGCGCAGCCCCGCTCGTCCCGCTCGTCCCGCTCGTCTGGTTCGGTCGGTTTTTTTTCAGTTTTGGTTTTTCTGGTTTTTTCTGTTTGAATTTCGTGGTCTGTGCCTTCTTGTCCGTAGCGTGTGTCAACTTTCCCTCTTCCTCTGTCTCGTTCTCGTCGGTGGAGGAGAAATTTCCCCACACCGTCGCCGATTAGATCTCGGCGGAGGGGCTGGCTCCCGGAGCTCCCCACCGTCGCTCACCTACGCCCTTTGCTCCCGAAGCTCTCCGCCGTCGGCCAGCGCCGCTCTCCCCCGTAGCTGAACGTCGTCGTCGTCCTCAAGATCTTCTCCAACCCCGGCTGTTCCCCGCGTCTAGGATCCCTAGCTCCGCGCCCAGGTGAGCGGCGTTTTCTCTCTAGCGCGTGAAGGGTAGGAGAGCGTTTTGGGGGCGGAGTGTACTCGTTCCTCACATCGGCGGAAGCATGGGTCCGCTTCGTCACCGAGGACGTGGGTTGGTCCATGGCGATTCCGAGTGAGCGTCGATGGGCTCGCCCACGTTGTCGGAGCCGCTCGGTTCCGGCGGGATGGGTACGGTTTCTCCCTGTATCGGCTCATTTCTTATTTTGTGGAAGTCCTTCATAATCCCTAAGTCAGTTGGTTTGATTTGTCACTGTGATTCAGTTCGTGTTCGTCTGATTGGAGTGATTTTTTAGTTGTGTTCGTCTAGTTGGTTATCTGTATAGAGCTAGTAGTATATGTGAACCCTACCATTATTTTGGTAAACTGCAACTCAGTGGTCTAATGAATCTATTGATGCTTTTTTAGTTAGCCATTGTTCACACTTTCTTAGCATGTCCCTTCTTATTCAAGGGTTTTGTAATGAATGATTTCAGTTTTTACTGCAAATATCCTGCATTGTTTGACTAGTTCTGTCTCCGCGTAGCCTAGTTAGAATTTTTTGCAAGCTCCTAGGAATTGTTTTCCATTTTTGCACTGCTCTATCGTATACAACAGTTCTCTGTGTTTGTAGTGTGCCATTCATTCACCCAAGCAAGTGCCCAACATGGTTTTTCATGTGATTTTGTGATCTGTCCATTTTCTCAGTTCATTTTTGATTCTAGTCCATCACAATTGCACATTTTCTTTGTAATTTAAAATATTTTCTACGTGTATTAATTTGGGTATCATGTGTCAGCTAGTCCCATTTTGGTTAATCACTGCAATTGATAAGGACTATTTAGTCTAATAGAATTGTTCATTGATCTTTGTAGGCATCGTGTTCATCCTCTTTGTGGCGATGTTTCTCATTTTGGCTTATCAAATGCGGATAGCCATTATGACATAAGCTCAAGTTCTGATGAACTAGTAGTTAATACTCTCCTTTTTTCTCTGCATTTTTACCTTGCTTGTTTCATTTATTTACTTGAAGACTTTTGCAATTTTATAGGATACTGCCATCCCTAGAAGGAAAAGAATATTGGATGATGCTTTGTTTAAGTTTTTCAGCAAAGAGGTATCGTTTTTGTTTTCTGTTGGATAATTGGTTTGCATGTGTCTATTTTCACTTCTTTCTTTTTTAAATTCAGATGATTTTCTCGTAGTTATTTTCTTATTTCTTCCTCTTTATTATAGGTCGTTAAATCTTTGAAGAGAGATTTCTCAAATTTCGTAGAAGTTCGATGTATGGAGACAAGTCTGGTAGTTTCTTCAGTTTTTAGTGTCTATGAAACCATGTTTTCTTGTTTGATTACTTGACACTTGTTCATTTCCTCATTTTTTTTAGAAGAAAAGGTCAAAGGTTTCTGGGATTGACAAGTCCTCCTTTACAGTCTATTCAAGCAAGTATTTCTTTGAGGTGTTGCATCGGCTTACTCCAGAGCAGAAGTCTGTTATCGAGAACTTGGGTTTCAGTTGCTTGCTTGTTTTTTCAAAGACACACATTCCTTCTTCGTTCATCCGGTGGCTTGCATGTCATGTTGACACCGATTGTTCACGGATTATTGTTGATCACAAGATAATGAACATTTCAAAACATTCTATTCATTTCGTTCTTGGCTTGTCGAATTCTGGCGGTGTCATTGTTGAGAACAGTGATGGTGGAGTGGATTTCATTGCTTCCTTGTTTGATTTATCAGAAGTTCCTCACATTACTTTCTTTGGCGACAAGCTAAAGTCTGGTGATCCCCTATCTGATCAGCAGATTTTTGTGTGTTTCATGCAAATTGCAATTTCCTGTTTCCTTTGTCCATCTGCCAACGGTTGTTTAGACACCAAATACATATGTCAGTTAGGTGATCCTAAACGAGCCAGCAGTTTTGATTTGTGCCAGCTAGTTTATAATCATCTTATACTTGGGGTTTCAAACTATTTGAAGTTCATAAAATCAACGGAAGGAAACCCAAGTCATTTGAGTTCCGTGCATACGCTCTTGCAGTAAGTTTGTTTTTCCTAATTGCCAAATTCTTTCTTTTTCATTTTTTTTCTTTTGTGTTTTTATCCGCTTTTGTTGTGCCTTTTTTAAAACCTTTTTTCGAATTCTTCTTGTAGGTATATTACCTGGATTGTCTTGATTTCGGTGTCCACATTGCTGGTAGTGGAGTTCCTAGGTCAGTTTCATGGTGTGGTGACATGATCAAAGAGTATTCGGAGCTGGATCGTGCAAGTAGAAGTGGTTTTGGGTTGAGGCGTATGAGAAATGATCTTCCTAGCTGCTACTTAAACGTAATTTTCTTATTATGGTTTTTTGTCCTTTGTTATTTTTTCTATGGTATTGTGAGTATTTATAATACTTTTTATTATGTTTTTCGATATATAGAGAGTGCATATGAGTAGCAATTCTCGCATGAAGGGAGGTGCAGAGTTAGAATCTATGTTGGCGCAAGAAAAGCAAACTTTGCACAAGCAATTTGGGATGATTTTGTCTAGCAAGGTGAGATCCTTTTTCTTTTTTTTTAAAGGCTGTGCTTCCGGTGCATAAGCGAAAGCTGCTCTTTTTCTTCCGTCTACAGTACTTTGTTTAATGTTTCTTTTTTTTATCTGGCAGACAATTGATGGTATCATTGATATTATTCAGTGCTATAATTCTTCTGAGATTGGCATCACCAACAAGTTGGCACATGATGTTCTGCAATTCTTGTCAAATGCTCGCCCTTTGTATAGGAGTATCAATTCAACTTTGACAGATGTTCACTGTTTGGGTACTGTGTTCTCTGAGTTTTGATCATTTTCTTTGAGTTTTTGTATATATGTTTATATCCACTTCTTTTTATTTTTTGGTACAGACACTCCAGTGGCCATTCCACGTGATGCAGGTGTTAAAAATTCGAATATAACAGGTTATAATTCATTGGATTTTTTCATGGAAGAAACATCTAGTTATTGTTATTATTTATTTTGCTTTCGAGGAAGCAAAAGCCCTACATCACTAGATCAAATCACTAGAAACATCTAGTTATTGTTATTGTTATAATTCTTCTGAGATCAGCTCTATAATGTTATGACTTTTTCTCTTTTCACTTCTGTGTTTGTTTTTGTAAATGAATTTTCAGCTCCGTAAATGCATCCTGTAGCTAAAGTCAAGTCAAGACTAAGTTTACATGTACACGATAATGTCGATACCATTTTTTGTCAATCTGATCTGATATCTCCAATTGGCCGTATGAATTTGTCACCCTGTCCTGGTGGCAAGGTTAGTTTTCATGCTGTTAAGTGTTTATTTATTTTTGCTTTCTTTTCACTACTATTTTTTCTTCTTTGCTTTTTCCGATTGTTCTATATGTTGCAGGAAGGTACCAAGGTAGAAGGGATTCCTTTAGTTAATAAACGTGCAGCTAACAAATTGAAAGGAAGCAAGCAAGCTCCAATCCCTGTCGTTGATACTACGCCGAAGGCCGAATTGGTATTTTTTTTATAGTTTCTAATACTTATTTGATCCATTATTATTTCTTTTTCACTGTTCCGGTCTTTTTTAATCTCTGAAATTTGTCTGTTTTTCTCATTTTCTGCACTTGTTGAAACTATAGCCGGATAATTCACCTGAAGTTTCTATCACTGGTGCTATCAACTTCAAGGACCGTCAAAGTGAACTAGCTAAGGAAGCTGATGCGGTTTACAATAGGAGTGTGCACCAAAAACATAGTGAGGATAGGAATTCGGTTAGAAATCCGAGTAACCACTTTGCCGGATCTCGTCGATGGTGTCGAGGTAGTAGATCTCGATAATTTCATTCCTAAAAGGAAATCTTCGTCAATGGTCTTATCATTCTCCAGCCAAAGAATACTTTAGTATTTCCTTTAGCGAGAGAATTCACGCTTCCCCTTGTCAGACGATGATATCATGCACTACTCTGCTATTGTCGAATTGTCTTACACTGACCGCATTCAGAAGTATGTATTTACTTTCTTATTTTTTCTGATTCTATACTTTTGTTTTTGCATATGATTTTTCTCTTTCTCCTTTTTATAAATGGTTTTACTTATTTTTTCAATGCAGGAACTATGCCCTCATATACCATGGAGTTCACTGTAGCTATGTATCTCTTGGACAGACGCTAATGCCCGATGGTCACGTCGACAACTTCCTGATTCCTTGTTTTTGCCGAAAGCTATTTGAAGATAACCATCCTTCAAAATCTGGGAGGCACTATTTCTTTTCATACATTGGGGTATGTAATTTCCTATGGTTTTTCCACATGTGTTTACTGGTTATTCTTCATTTCTTTTTCACTTGGTTTGCTGTATTCTTAGCTCTTCCTTTTCATGGCAGGAAAGCATTTTGCTATTATCATCTGAAATGCAGGAGAGCATGGTCCGCACTTCATTTCTTGGTGCTGCTAGCGCGAGTAAAGGGAAACGGCTTGATTTCTCTGACCGAGTATGTTTTTAGTTGGTTTATCAAATGTTCTGTCTAATTTATTTATATTTCATTGCTGTCCTTATTCATGTTGTTTTGTCCATATGACTGTTGCAGTTAGTTTTTCCAATATGTCATTTGGATCATTGGTTTTCGTTTGTGGTTGATTTCAAGTTCAAGCTTTTTGCGTTTATTGATTCTTTCTACGGTCCAGATTCTGATTACCAGCGTTCAGTTCGTGGTCCTCTAGTAAGTAATTCTTGATTCCATGTTTTTTTCATCTTGTTCATATGTCTTCTGCATAATCTTTTTAAAATTTACTATCTTTTTGTTTATGGATCTAGATTAAAAACTTCATTCTTCTATGGGAAAAGATCTTTCACACTAATGAGCCCAATTTCAGTGTTTTCAAAGTTATGACTCCTCACATGCCACGGCAGGGGAATGCGTAAGTAATCCCATTTTTTCATGAATTTTTATCTTGTCTGGTTCCTATCTATTTCAGTTTTATAGATATTCTTCATAGTTTAGATGCTATGTAATCTTTTTTCATGCTAGTTGTACTACAGTCAATGACAACCTGCATTCTATGTAATCTTTTGATCAGTCATGATTGCGGCATTTTTCTGATGAAGTCTCTGGAAGTATTTGTTCCCACCAAGGACCTACGGAAAGAATTCAGTAAAGAAGACATCTTGCATCTTCGTATTCAGTTTGCAAATCTTCTATTCTTCCATGCTGGCAATAAAGAGGATCGCAGCTTAGTTACCAACTATTATGTTAAGGTACATTTCGTGTATATTTTGCAAAATTTCTAGGGTTGTAGCATCCCTTTTTATAAATTTCTTTTTCTCTATCTTTTTGTGGTTGCCAGGATGATTTCGTGCGCCAACTCCGTTGACTGGACTTGTCTCAGTGTTTCTGCGCAAAGACCATTATGATTCTATATTTTTTGTATTACAATGTTATATCATACTGTTTTGTTTCAACTCAGTTTCTATTCTAAATTTTTACGAACATTTTAGTACTGTGAACATTTAGTACTGTGAATTTTTGCACATTTGTCTATTTCTTTCGGTCCATTTTCTTCTTCACTTGCAGTGTAGTTGTGTTTAGTATCCGGGCGGGGGTTAGGGGGGTGGGTAACTCCGCCTACGCCAATCTTTATTTTATAAGTTGGCTAGCCGGTTCCAAGCCCGGGTTAAAGGAGGAGGATCCACTTTTGTTTGTATATTTTTGCATGCTTTAATTAGAATTCAGTTTTCGGTTTTTCTTCAACCTTTTCTGATTTTTGTTCTTTTTGGTTGAAATCCTTGTCATTTTTTCGGAAAAGTGTTTTGAATGACAATTTTATTGGTGCATTGCTGAGTCGCTCATGTGCTAAGTGGTGGCCCTTTTTTGTGACTGTTCTCTGTTCTTTTTGTATTATTAAGTCCATCTTTTTTCAAAATTGATTACCTCAACTCAGTTTTACTAAGTTTTTTCTGTACTTTCTACCTTATGCTCGATCCCCTGGACATCCTAAGCTAGGTCCATGTAGCGTGGAAGTGGTACAGGCATCTTTTGGGTGAGTTTTAGTGTTAGTGTTGCTATCGTGTTTGTGTTCATTTTAAGTATGACGATTTCCTCATACATATCAAACTGAAGTAAATTGCTGCTGCAGGGTCAGAAGGTGGACCAAATTCATTTTAAGTATGACGATTTCCTCATACATATCAGTGCAGTAGGAGATGTTGTTGCAGGGTCAGAAGGTGGACTCCCAGGTTGTGCTTATTCTGCTTATTTTTCGTCTATTTTGTTTCAATTATGGTTCAGAGAAGGCTTCTCTTATTTTTTAGCACTAAAGAAACTAGTTTCCTTTTATTTTTGTGCTAGGTTCAGTATCGGGGAGAACTTTTTTGCAATGGTTGCTTACTTAACTGGCCAGATGCGCAACGATCCCATAAACCCATAAATATTCATTATACATATCTCAAACAGCGAGGATTAACAGGTAGATACAGATATCTTCTCAATCATCATGTTGTTTTTCATAAGATGATTCTGCCACACATAAATCCATGTTTTTACATATGAATAATACTATAAATAGTAGTAGGACACATATAATTTTGTAGGTCTGTATAGTACATCTCAACACAATGAAGTACAAGTGTTTTTTCGTCATATCGCATGTTTCTTCTGTATCGTCTTTTTTTAGCAACTTGGTGTAGGTTGGTTCACCGAAGAAGACACAGTGGGATGAATCATTTGTTGGTCCAACCCACTTTCTTGTGCATCACGCTTTGTCTTTTTTGATTTACCTCGATCTCCTTGAGTGTCTGTACCTGCATAATCAAAAAGAGTGTCATTTTTGATTGTTATGTCATAGTTATTGTTCTATTTACTCACGCAACAACAATTTATGCTTACTATCATTACCATTTTCTTTCTTCTTCCTTACTCTTTTCTTCTTTGGTAAATTGAATGTCAAATGCAGTTTATCACGGTTTTCTTTGTATGTTTATTAGAACCACGAGTGGCTGCATGTGTAAAACTTGTTCTGCTTGATTCTTTCCTTTATAGTTAGCAATCTAGGTCGGCCCTTTGTATCAACAACATCTGGGTCTAATAGTTGTATTGTTGATGCACTTTCAGCTGTTGGGTCCAAGTTAACAACTGTTCTTACTGAACTATTCTGCCTCCATCGTTGAAACTTGTTCACTTTCAGTGTCCATTCTTGCCATTTCTGCTTCTATCCTTGGAATTTCTTGTAGCAAGTACTGGTACTTTCTCTTATTCTTAGAACCATTAGATGCCGTGTGTCCCAACAGCCGTGAAAGTACATTAAATCTCAAAACTATGCTATCCTCATTTGGCTCTGGCACAGTATCATTGAATAGCTTTTTTTCTCTCTTGCGCCACCTCTCTATAATGTACTTATCAGGTATCTTTTCTACTTGTAGGTGCAGCATTATTTTCAATATATGAGAGCAGAGAAGACCGTCTTTTTGAAATTTACAACATATGCATGAGTATTCTTCTGTTTGTTCATTCACTTGAACCAGGTAATCTCTCTGTCTGTGCTCCTTTATTGGGTAATTTTTTGCCTGAAACACCCAGTATATTTTGCCTTTTGATTCTTCCCTGAGTTGTAGTCTTGTAACATCCTTTAGGAGTTTCTGGAATTTCCTAAATATGGATACATTGTATAGCTTATGTGCCTGCCTCTCAATGTAGTAATCAGTGATGAACTTTTTTTCATTCACTTTCTTGTTTATTGCATTATGATCCAGCTCATCCTCATTTGCATGCATGTTATCCATTATGCGCTGGTATTCCCTTAGGAAGCTTGTCATGCTTGAATTGCGGACCTACTCCTTTTTTGAACAACGCATTTGTTCCCTCACTCCTAGCTGTTGTTTGTATGAATGGGAAGAACTTATCCTTGAAGTAAACAGGTACCCACCTGTGCTTACTTTTCCAAAGATCCTGAAATATTTTGACATGCTCTACATTATGCTCCCTTATCATTGCCTGCCACAGTGTTTCAAATTCATGTATTGTTAATGATTTGTCTATCACGTCCTGTAATTCCTCATATAGTCCTTCATTTGCTTGGAACACTGTCCCGCCTTTATCATCGATTTTCTTCTTGACATGGAACAAGCAACATCTGTGCACTGCTTCTTTGAAAATTGATTTTATAGCATTCTCCATTCCTTTATCTTGGTCAGTTATAATAGTTTTTGGGCACTTTCCGCCCATTGCTTCCTTGAACTCGTCCGAAACACCACTCGAAACTTTCTGCACTTTCATTTATTATGAATGCACATGCAAAAAGGTATGTTTTTCCATGTGGCGACACACCAACAAACGGGGCAAATGGGAGATTGTACTTGTTAGTAAGGAATGTAGTGTCAAAGCTCACACAATCTCCACATATGTCATAGTAGATTCTGGCCCTAGCATCTGCCCAAAACACACTCCGCACTTTGTTTTCCCCATCCAAGTCAATGGCATGATGGAATCCTGGATTTTCTGCTTTTTTCTTTGAAAACCAATCAAGTACCTCCATCATATCATTGTTACTGACTTCCCTGTTTATACTCGAGCTGTAGTTGCTGACTTTTCTTTTGTTGTATGGTAATTGTGCCATGCCTCCTCTGATGAATGCCAAAACTGCTACCATGTCCCGTGTAGGCATATTGCAATGTTTCATTGTTCTAATCATTTCCTTTTCACCATCCGACATGTAGATGTGTGACTCGTAGAATCTGCTTTGAGGGCATAGTTCATGGTTGTGCAATAGATTGATGCTTGTTATTGTCCATATCCCATGTTTCTCGCCGGCCACCATTTCCACCTTGCAGTTTGACTTGGCTATAATCGTGCTTTGTCTCCGTGCCACAATGTTGTCAGCCTCCGTCCGATTGTTTACCCCATATTTGTTGCATTTCATTGTGAACCTTATGACCTCGTTGTTTCTCTTTTTGCTTGTAGTACGATAAGATGATACACAACCGACGGAGAATCCAACTACGTAAGCATACAAGTTGAAGAACTTTTGTGCTTCCTCTCTTGTTCGGAACTCCATGCCAACTCCGAGGTATCAATTGGCTTGCACTCGTCATTTTCGGTATCTTCATTTCGGGAACTCCTTCTGCAGCTAGCGCTTCATTTGTCATGAAATTGTTAATGTCTTCTTCAGTTATATTCTCTTTTTCTTCTGGATTTTTTTGGGTGTCATTGCTTGCACTTGTGGATGGTTTGTCATGTGATCCCCCAGCTTTAGTTTGTTGTTGATTGTCTATTGTTCCAGCATCATATACCTGCATGGAATGTAATTTTTTCAGCATCATATACATTTTTTTTGGGAAATGTACAATGCATATATGATTTGGAGTTTAGTTTTTTTTGTACCTCGTCTAGTTGTATGTCGTTGAACATGCTGACATCCCATGGATTATCCTCTTCGTCTCCGAGTATTGTAGCAGTAGAATCTTTTATGTTATCCTTCATATTAAGCATACACAGAAATATGACAGATTAGATTTTATTAGAAGCAACTATGAAAATTTTGAAACTTGCTTTTTTTCCCTGATTAGTATTGTAATACCTGCTCATCTTGTGTTTCATACACTGCAGGATGTGTTATATCACCAAGTAGCAGACCTGTGTAACTGAATCCTTCCTGTAAGAAGAAGTCGTCGTTCATAGCAATTGATGTTTTGTAGCTTCCCGATCCCGTCATAGATTCATTCTGCATATAGACACATTTATATATAATATCTATTTAGTAGAAACAAATGAAACAAAGAAATAGAAACAGATATAATTTTTAGTCCCTGTCCTTCAGAATTCAGTCTTCAGTTTAATTTGCCTAGCTCAGTCTTTATTATATTATTTATCTGTGAATACAATTAGTTCATTTTTAAGTCCGTTTTCTTATCTCAGTCCTCAGTTTTCAGTAACTCGCTGATTCATCATTCTGTGTTCCTCATTTTTCATGCCTCATTACTTGTCACTTAGTCTTCAGTTATTCGCTCATTCTCCGTTTCTCTGTTCTTCAGTTTCTCAGTTTTTCCGTTTCTCATGCCTCATTACTTGTCACTTAGTCTTCAGTTTTTCGCTCATTCTACTTTTCTCTGTCCCTTAGTTTTACTTGTCATTCTTCATTCTCTCTGTTTTATTCAGTTTTTACTGAGTAATCAGTGTTTTAGCTCAGATTTTCTTCGAATTCAGGCTTCACTCATTGTTCTTCAGTTTTTTCTTCAGTATTCAGTGTTATTCTTCAGTAATCAGTGTTTTTCTCTGTCTCAGTTATTCCTTAGTTATCTCAGTTTCAGTTAATCGCTTTTTCTCCGTCCCTAAGTTCTGCTGTGTCATTCTTCAGTTTTATCTATCATTTTTATCTCAGTCATCAGTTTCAAGTTACACTACTTCTTGATTTGTCACCTCCGTCACTCATTTTTTGATTTTCTATCATTTTTTATATCAGTCTTAATTTATTTAGCTCAGTCATAGACATACTGAATTCCCCGACGCTCAGTCTTTTCTTCAGTTTTTCTCTGTCTCAGTATTATTCTTCAGTGATTTTCTCTGTCTCAGTCGTCCTTAGTTATCTCAGTTTCAGTTATATTCTTCAGTTAATCGCTTTTTCTCCGTCCCTCAGTTCTGCCGTGTCATTCTTCAGTTTCTTTAGTAAGTCATTCTCTTTATGTCTTCTCAGTTTTGTTCAGTCCTTATTTCAGTCCTTATTTAACCATAGTTTCAGTTTTGTTCAGTCCTTATCTGAGTGTTACTCTTTTTTCTTTTTTTTGCAGGGACAAGGAGTATTCCTAGGAATAGGAGAAGCATGAAGAAGACGTAGCGCCCGCTCCTAGTCCATCTAGTAGTCACCAATCGTTTTTTTTCTGCGTGACGTGATTGGTCAGTAACACTTAACTTGTCCATGATCATCTGTTTGCTAACTCTGCTTGTGTTCGCTCATTATCCGCGCCCTCTGTTTTTTGCAGTGTCATTCTTTAATCAAGTTGGCCAGGTACGTTAGATGTAGCACAACACAAAGGTGAGAGGTTAATCCTAGGCCTGTTGTTTTTGGTTGTAAGTCCTACTGAAGTCCTTCAGTACAGCTCCCTGCTTAACTAAAATGAGATTTCTATGTACACACAACAAATGGGATATCCCTGTACACAAAACAGATGTGGTGGTTTTATCTCTGCCATCTCATTTCCTATTTCTTATCTAAACTCTCTCCGTTTTGTCTTTGTGCACACAATTCATCTTTTCTTAAGTTTATTTCATTTTTTTCATGCAGAAAATGCAGGGCATTACAACATGCTAGAGTGCAAGGAAAATTCACCAATGTTTCTTTTTGTCGCAATGGATTTTTCAGGTGAGAAAGTGCTTCGCCCTTATCTACTATAAGTCAAGTTTCCGGTTCCGCATTGTTCTGATATCTTCCTAGCCTCATGTACATGGTTGTTTCTCAGTGTTGTTTTATTAGCCTCAGATTTTTTCTTTTTAATGTAGCTGCTGCTTTGTGTGTTGTTTTGGAGATTTCTACAAGCTGGGCGGAGCTCACTGGACCTGCTGTGCCGAGAACCTGGGCCTGGAGAAGGGATACGTCAAACACATATGCGGTGCTTTCTTTTTAGTCTCTTCTTTAGTATCTTTCTTTTCCCGCACCGTCAAACACATATGCGGGAGGAGATCCAAAGGCCTCTGCAGCATCATTGTTCTTCAGTTGCATCATTGTTCTCCAAAGTCTAAATAGGCTTTCTGTTTATTCAGTTTTCCTTTTCTTAGTTTCCAATTCATTTATTTTCAGATATTGGAAGGCTTTCATTGTTTGCCAGAGAACGGAGAATGTGCAGTATGATAACCAAAGTGAGTGGTCCTATGATTTTTGTTGATGTTTTTAATCATGTCTACTAGTGCATTGGACAAAATGGTAATCAGATATGTCTTGAATTCAGTTTCCATGAGGACAAAATGGTAATCAGATATGGCTTGATTTCCTGAACTAGTTAGTTGTCCCATGTGCTCACTTGTGTTATCTTTTCAATTTTAATTTGTGCAAGTTTGTTTCTGGTTTTGGTCAGGTACATGATTTTGATCAAGAAACACAGTTGCACTAAAAGAGGAGATGGATGAAAAGGAGGTGGGAGACACACCTGTGCTGAGACGGGAGGAGATCCAAAGGCCTTCCCAGCAGCATCTTTCTCCAGGTCCACGTAGGTCCCTCCCTCGTTGCCATCCATGTTTCTTTCGATCTCTCTTGGTCTTGCCCTCTATTCTTTTCCAGATCTCTTTTTCTGATCGCGTTTCCCGGCGGCCTGGGCGTCGCCACTGTTTCCAGATACTTTACGTGAGGAGGAAGAAGGAGAAGAAAGGTGACGTGGAGACGTAGTTATTAGAATTGGTCTACAAGGGCCTAGTTCCTTGCCGAAGTTGTAAGGCCCATGAAGCTACAGCAGGACTGAAAAAACCAGAAAAAACCGGGACTGATGGTTTTTGGGCCGGACTGAGTGGGGAACGAAAATGGACTGAAAGGGACTGAACGTGGGAAATCTGACTGAACGTGGAATGAATTGGGCTGGGGGGAATCTGACTTGAACCCAATTGTATTTTCAGCTAGCTGATAATTAGACACTCCCTATATTTAAGTTTGTCTTAGTTTCGTGAAAGGGCAGAGCAAACGCCTTCCGTCGTGCTATAGAAGTATAATAGCTTTGTAACTGTTGCAATTTCCAGCTGCCAAACATGGAGCATCAATAGGAAGAATTCTATAAAAGAATGACTAGAAGAGTACATCACTGATTCCATACCAAATATTTATTCTTCAATAGAGTAAATCACTGTAACTACCGCCATGGCGCCATTCACTCGGGTCGACTACGTACGACAGCTCAGAATAATCGCAAAGCCCGTGCATCTCATCCAGGCAAGGCTGCGACGCGCCGGCGATGGTGTTGGAAGCGGTCGTCGCCGTCCGCACGTTATCCGCAGCTGTACTAGCCGAGCCAACACCGGTGGGCATGCAATAGCTTGGCGCTCCAGCAATGGCGCTCCTCCCGTCGGTGCCGGGACGGCAAGGCCTGGGCCGGTGGAGCTGACGCGCGGGCTCTGGGGCTTCGGCAGACTTGCCGGTGAGGCGCTGCACGAGGGACTTGAAACTCGCGGCGTCGGAGGTGACGAACTGCGTCTCGATGTAGGTGACCTTGACGCCATTGTTGTTCATGATCGAGCACGTGCTGTCTCGGTTTATCTACCCCCACGTGCGGCTGGCTCTGTTCTTGATTTGCTGACGACTTCTCGCCGGGAAGCAGCTAGCTCTAGTCTCAGGTTGGATGTGTTTTGCTAGACTTTTGGGGGGCTTTATATACTAGACGAGAATCAGGAAACTGAGATTTGCAGCGGAGAACAATTCTCAGGGACTGCACTGAGAAGAAATGGACTTATGGGAAAAAATGCGATGGATCGGACCCATGTGGCAGTGAAGGTTCAGAAGATAGAGTAGGTGGTAGCGGCTGAAAATGATGACAAGCAAGTTGAGGTGTTTGACTGGTACGAGCAAGACAGCGGTCGACACTTTCTGAGAAGTGATGAAGAAATGGTCCAGGTGCGCGAGTATGGTTCTGACGGCTCTTATCTCTTCTTCTTGCCACTTTCTTTTTCCCAATCATTTATCAGGCTTGCCGCTTGTAGCTTCTCCCAGGCTTGCCATTTGATTTGCTCTCCCAATTATTGATGCTGACGGCTCCTATGCTAACGTTTATATTCTTCTCTGGCATCCGACTATTAGTGCTGGTACACACATCCAGATTGCCAGAGTCGATGTTGGCATCCAGACTGAAAGCAACACAACCATATGTATTCCTCACAAAAAAGAAGTGTTCATCACGGCTCGAATAATTTAGCCCAGATTCGTTTTTGCGGTTATATCCATGTCGTGCAGAAATTTTTTCGGACTGTCCGAGGCTGTACCATACCATCCAGAATTCTCCCTAGCTAGGATCACATTTTCCTATTTTGCCGTCAACCCAGCTAGGTCTATATCACATTCCACAGGCAAAACAAAATCAAAATGCATTCACAAGAGATTGAACTAAATTAACAAGTTACACAATATGTAAGGAATTAATCAAAAAAGAATCACAAGGGTAGCTTATAATCAGGGAACCCTAAATCAGCATTGTAGTGGATTTCTCCATCACCGTTGATCACATTTCTAACCAAGAAAGAAGTCATGTCAGTGCGGATCATTTTTGTCGTAATAATGATTATGACCAAGAATAGAATATGCATGGCTGAATACCTCGTCTAATACTTTTAGTGTCGAAGCCATACCCATTATTAGGTTATTTTTTGACCACTTTACTGCAGGAGAATCAACAACGGTGTAACTTTAAGGCAGAAAATAATAGCTTACAAGCGACGAACAAACTTAGGGAGGGAAGAACTGAAAAAGGGAAGACATAGAAACTATATAAAGATTTGAATGTGTCCGTACTCGGACTTGTACATAAACTCTTCTTTATCTGTCAATGCATCGAAGCGCAAGGCTTTTGCGTTTTCACGAAAAAAGCAACCAGTCAATAAGTGGTTGAACTAAAGCTGGCATAACTTCGTAACGGTACAAAAGCATGTCACATTGAAATCTCACTTTCCAACTACCAAAACAGTGAGGTTGATTCTGAATAACAAACTCATTCATCTCCTTCCATATGTTCCAAGCAGCACAATCCACTACCACACATAGAAGCATTAGTTAACAGTATAATGGAACCACCAGAGCCTCTCCACAGCGATTAGACATCCCTGTCCGTCGGATCGCGTGATCTAAGGGTCCAAAATCTTCTTAGCCTTCCCGAATAGCCATCGTAGCGACTTATCCCGTTCAAAAGGCCTTGTTCGTTCTATAGGCCCGTTTTCTTTCTAGGGCTGCTACTCCCAAAATTGTGTTAGGCCGTACCATATTAGTTGGGCCCCGAAACAGTCTAAAATCTAAAGGCCTATGTGGTGTTTTGGGCTTCAAAACAGATATCTTCCCGAACCAGTAGCACGGAAAAAAAATACTTCGATCTCTTCCTTCTCATTTAGCGTGCGCCGCCTATTCTCCTCCGCCCGCCGATCCTCCGCCTGCGCCGCCATTCTTCCTCAGCCTGCGACGCTGACTCCCACTCCCGGGTCAACAAGGGTTCCGTCAACAAGGAAGGTTGATTACGAATTCCCCGATCTTTCTTAGTTCTATTTCGGCCGGATTTGAAGAGTAGCGTCGACCAAACTTGATTCTTCTCTGGCTACGGCGCCGGCGAAGTTCAGATCCCGTGCAGTCCGTGGAGTGGGATCCTATCAACGAATCGTAAGAATGGTTTTCCTTCCGTTCGAAGAAGACCATGCACATCATCTGAATCGGAAGAATGGTTCTCCTCCTAGGCAAGTTAACTGTAACTGCCGGCGCCGTCAATTGACATGGATGACACAGAAGGGTCGCTGCATGAAATGTGACACACTAACATGCATCCAGTACATGTGAGAGTGCTGACACCCATCGTCTCTTTGCCACGTTGGTCTTTACTTGGAGATGCACGTTGCTTACATTTGTCTTTCTTCTTAGCTGCAGTCATGTTTTTCATCTCTGATTACATTCTCGTGAAAATTAGGTTGCAAAATAACATATTATTACTTGTTCCAGGCAATGTCATGTCCGTTTCTTCCAGATTCTTATCCACGGATTCCTTAGAGCAACTGTGTGACCTTCATTATTTTGGCTGCTGGACAGGTACACTTGCTGAATCATTGGATTGTACCACTCTTTTTAGATTATTTGTAATTTATGTGTCCATTTAAACTAACTTTATACTGCGTGGTACTATTTATTTTTCAAGTTTTAGCAAATGTTTGCATCTAACTACATCCTTCTATGTACCTGACCTACCTTTCCTTCTCTTTATTACCGTGTATATCACAGGATGTACCTATAAAGAAAAAATGAAAAAGCGTTCTCGAGCACGAACCCAAGTTAACGATGCCTGCCAACCATGTTTTTTTCGCGGCTCAAGTAGTTCTGGGCCCGAGAGTAAGAGGGTAAGGATTAATGAACCAATTGCTATGTCCAATCCCATTTTGCAAAGAAAAAGAAGTATGTTCGTTCAACTCTACATACGCCGCTTTAAGAGATTTTGCTTTAAGAGATTTTGTTTTTGTCTATTTTTGCTGCTTTCCATTAATGTTATATGATGATAATTACGTACAACGGAAAGCAATTAGGTGAATATATATGCTTCAACAGCTATACCAGTCGCACTATAATTCTGACTGGATCAGGTATGGCTTAAAATAAATATGCTCTGGCAGTTAGATTAGTTCACTGTAAATCATACCGTTGAACAGGCCATTTTGTCCGCAGTTATTTGTTCAGGAATGTAATTTGTACCATTCAAATCTTATTAAGTATTTGAACCGGCCAAGTCTTTTAAACATTTATATCATTACCGAGGCTGGTTCCCCATCTGACCATGTCAACTTCCGACCTCTGCACTGACAGGCATATGAAACCCATGTTCAAAGGACCTAGATATTTGTCCAGTTTTCCTATGGTAATACTTTCTGCTGGATGAATTCGCTGAAGAAGATGGGTTAAACTTGCAAGAGATCAAATCCATTGCTCGTTGCTAAGAAATGGTTTTGGGTCATGTTTCTCTGCTTCTCCATTATTCTACGTGAAAGAAGGCCACATCATAGTGATTTATAAAAATTATATTGGTTGCTTATTTGATTTTATTTGCATATTTTTGCAGCTAATTAGCACCTGCTTGGTGATGCTCAATCAATGCTACAAGTCATGGAAGATTTTGGAAAAAGTAGTATTTTTTTTTATCTCCCCAAGAATTAGAGATGTCCTAAAAATGATGTCTGAATAACCAACCTTAACGTCTTTTATACGAGTAATGATCCTTCATCTGATTAATCAAATACGAAATTTCAGTGAAGGCCATATGTTCCTTAACAGTTATCTTTTAGCACCCAGATTGTATTATGTGCTTATATTCTGTCACTATTCATTAAAATTCATCTGGACACTGATTCAAATTGGGTGTTTATTACTCCGATCAGATGTTCACTTGGGCAAGTGAGGGTTGGATCTTGCCCTCTGCAATTTCTTTTGTAGTGAGGCTCTGTTCTTGCTCTTGAATACCGATGAAAAGTACTGGTTAGTGCCAATATTGAGCAAGCAAATAACCTAAAACAACGACAATGGAATATATATTATATCTTTCTGTGGCATACTGGTTTGTATCTCACTCTTTCATAAAGATGGGATAGAACAAGCAATATTTTTATCAGTTCCTTTTAGGAGTACCGAATTGACTGTTATGTAGGTATGTTGACTGACGAGTATGTATTACTCAACTGGAAAAGAAGCTTTGGGTGTTGGGTTCACGGCAGCAGTTTAAAAGTATCCAGTACCACAAGAACTTGAGGGATCTGCGCTGACATTCTGGCTGACAGGCACGAATAAACACGCTTCAATATTTCGTTATAACCATTCTACTTTCCATAGTATTTTGCACTAATCTCTTCACTTTCTTACTGTTCCAAGGTAAGTATTGCAGGCATGAACCAACAAAGCATCAGCCTGTTATAGTGCAGCCTTTGATGTACCGCTTCATGTTAGAAGTTTGTAATTTACAACACTACAGAAAAGTGAAAGAGTTTCTAGAAAAAGATGTTGGATTCAGTTTAGGAACTATGACATATGACAGTTTGAAGAGAGTTATCGCACAACTCTTGGGTTGCAAGTTCTGATCCTTCCTGTTACTCATGGCAGATTGGCAGATATCATGTTTTCGTAAATTCCTGGCAGGGATTTGTGCTAGCATAGCTGGCCCACAGTTGTTTGATGGATGTATTAGATACATGCTAGGTGTACTGTGCGTTTTATAGATCATGATTTAGGAAACCCATGCCTGCATATGTACTAAGTTGTTGTATGATTTTTCTTCTTCTTTTGTTGCCTTTTGTATGCAAATCTGCTTGAATTTAGATTGGACGTGATTGTGTCAGTGGTGTTTGCTGAAAGTAGATGGTCCGTGATCGATATATTAGATCTTGGAGAAGCCTACTGTTATGTTATTTACACTTAATCAATCTACACTTTATGCAAGCATTAATCCTTATATTTTGGTATTACTGTGAAGATGTTTCTACAAGTTTAGACTACTAGGAGCACACAAATATTTTATCCTACATTGCCAAATGCAATATCTTATTACGTTTAAAAAAAAAATGCAATATCTTATTAATCACGAAGCATATTTTAAGATACTATCACCTTTCCACTGAGTTTCAAATAACTAGATCTATAAAATCGGACGGGCGCGGCAACGCGTGCAACCATGGTCTAGTGGTCCAATATAGTAGATCTAGCCGTGGCATAGCGCTCCCTTATGGTGTCCCAATTAACATGCAGCTCATTGTTTGGCAAATGGACAATAAAAACACATATGGTCTCTTTCCAAAATAGTACTGTGGAACCATTAGACCAAAAATCTTTCCAAAATAGTATTGTGGAACCATTACCAATTGTTCATGTCATGATGCTTCTACAACCGTCCACAAAGCTGAAAATATCCCTCCACAAAAAAAATCTCTTTTGGATTGAGCATGTGGGATACCAACTGTTGGATATAATGCCCTAGAGGCAAGTAATAAGGGTGTTTATTATTATATCTCAATAGTTCATAATAAGTTCACGTGTGGTATGCAAACAAACAAGGGTCCCTAGTGAGCCTTTATGCAAACTAGCTCATTGGTTATCCGATGATCGAGGTTTCACGATCATGGACATTTTTGTCAATTGGCAATGGATTATATCATTGGGTGAATGATATGATGGATTGTGATAATTATGAAAGAGTAGTAACCTAATCCTTAGACCGTAAGATTATATGTAATCACTATCACCGAAAGCTGCTTTGACTGCATCAACCGTCACACCATAACAGGGTGATTATAAAGATGTTCCCAGGTATTCTGAAGGGGTAGGCTAAGGCGTATGTATCGAGATCATGATTTTTTCATCCGTATGATGAAAAGATACGCTGGGCCCACTCGGTGAGATTACATCCATGAAGCTCGAAGCTCGCACCGTATGACTAGGTCATGAGGATGGAATATCATGAGAACGAGTTGAATATACTTGTCGGTAATGCGATTGCACCATGTATGATGATACCGACGATCAGGTATCGAAAAAATATGGTATCAAAGTAACCAAGGGAATAGTACTCAACGTTTATGGTTCAATGACTTATGTATATTCGTGGAATGCACAGGGGTCATTATGGGCAGCCAGGTCCCGCTGATGATCATTGATCGGAGAGTTGTCTCGATCATGTCTCTAGTGTTTTTGAACTGTAGGGTAACACACTTAGGGGTTCAGTGATGCTTTGAGATGCTTTTGGAGTAATTTAAAACACCCAAGAATAGAGAAGAGAGAACTGGAAGGGTCCCAGGAGAATCCGAAGGATGTTCGAAGAGGTTCGAGAGGTGTTACGAATCATCGGGAATTAAATAATATATAATATATATTAATTAAATAATTAATATTGAAATATATATTTACTTAACTATATAAAGGCGTATCCCACCTTAATGGGTCTCTCTCAGAGGGGATCCCGTTAAGGCCCCCCTCCCAACTGGATAAGGGTAGGGGCGCCCTAGGGTTAGCATTTGGGGCGCATGGGCCACCTTGATGTAACATCCTAGGATTTGGGGTTACAAAAAGAGAGGAAATAGATGTGTGCATTGCATTCATGCATAAAAAACCTGGGAATTTTCACGCTCAAATATAACCTGTCACAGTAACTGAAGTTTCACTTGAGTTGATGAAATTGAAGTAGATCATCAAGTCAAGCGCTATAAACCTCAATGTTACCTTTGCTAAAACCTTGTTTTGGGTAGAGATGATTTGATCTAAGGGGTTGGATCAAATGAAACTAAAACCAACACAACAACACCTTAAGCAAGGATCGATGATCAAATCTTCTAAAGGATCATAATATGATATTCCTTGCAACCACATATAGATATCTACTCAACCACAAATAAAAGAATATGAAATAATTAGGAACCATTCTTAACTTGTCTTTTCCATGTCTTAAACAAATAAATATCCCTACCATGAACTTCATGGTATTGAACTAAACTCTTGAACTCAACACTAAAACAAGCTTATCATTAGACCCTAGAGATGGGAGAGGCCTATAACCATCAAATAGATAAGAATCAAACTCTAAGTTATTAACACTTAAGAGTTAAGAAACTACCTTTGTGTATAATTTAATGCACTTATAAACTTATTACCAAATATGATAAACCACAAGGTTTAAAGTGCATAATAGCCACACATTCTTAATTGAATCATAACTTATTAAATGTGTGGAATATCACAAAACTAAATTCGTTTACATTACGAATTATAGTTCAAACTATTTGAATAAAATTAATTATGAGTATTTTGAAACTCATATAATCATGCCTAGGTGGAATCAAACACAACCATCCAAAAGTTATGCATAACCTTCAATTTTGACATTTTGACCACAATTATAAGATAAAGACAATCATATATGATATGGTGTATTATCCACAAGTATAAAACCATCCACAAAATATTTAGTAACAAATGCCACTTAGCTATCCAAAAACAAATCACATGAGAGGATAATACCCATGCCACATAGGATGGAAATATCTACATAGCTTGCATCCTAAGCTATGCCACCTCATGCTTAAAGGATTGCTATGGATGAGAGCATGACAACCAAGCACCTTACTCATCAAATCAAAACAAGAGTAACCACGTATGTGTCATGATACTAGAGCATGCCCAAGCCTATAAAAGGAACCCTCTACCTTAGCCATTTGATCATCTAGTACCATGATACAAGGAAACCAACACATTGAGCCACCATAAAAAAGTTAGGACCAAGATGAAGCAGCTAGGAGGTGGAGGCATGCCACGAGATGCAGGTTTATCAGAATTCCCGAAGAACAAGCTACAGAAGATAGCAAGGTAGAATTCTTAGGAAGACCACATATTTAGATAATCACATCATCATTCCTTGAGTAGAACCCTAGATTATAATCCAAGTCCTTGTGGAGTGAGAAGGGTAATTGGTATAACCATAGACTAATACTTCTAGTGATACTTTAGGAAGCCCATACCATGATCATCACAATTTTCTAATGATCAAAAAACCCTTAGAACTTGAAGTAAGAATCCATTGAAGTAAGTTGATCATGTATACCACATGAAATCATAGAGAGAATACTATCAACCCTAAACCATCTCCAATATCTTTATTAGAGAAACAATTGGAGAATATCCAAATTTTGTTTAGCCAAGCACTTGTGGTCACCCTAGTTATATTTTCAAGTGATCATCCTATCATTGGTGAGGGAGACCAAACCCTAGTCAACTCAACATGTTATCAACACATACATAGGATATTTTTTCAACCTAACTTGTGTATCAGTTGGTGATCACAAGTAAACCTTAAGACCATGCCCTAAACTCAAGTACTAGTAAAATGATTAGTTGATCAACCTTAGAACTAAGCCTAACCTTAAATCATTATTAGAATCATACCCAAGCTTGTGAGACAAGTGGGTAAAACCTTAAATGCACTCAAACTTGAATATTAAGAGCATACATTCTTTTAGGGGAGACATAACAAAAAACCTATAAGAATCTAAGATCACATCTTTTTATATTCCACCAATTATATTTTAGAATGTCCATATACTTAGAGATATTTAAGCACATGAAATCATGCCATTAAATCACCCTCTTAATACAAATCCATAAATAAATTTTAATTTGTAAATTGTTTCTTGCAAAGTAATACCAAATAAAACCCTACATATCAATAGGTAAGAAAATCATCATTTGGAAAATAATTTGAATATTTTAAAGATGATATTCAAATTCATGCCCATATGAATGTTTAATCCAAATTTCAATAGTAAGTAATAAACTAATATGTTAAACCCCATAAAAATCTCCTAATATATATCATATTTACAAGTATATGATAAATTTTAATATAATTAAAATATATAGAGACATCTGCAAACAAAATTAATTCAAATTGGAATTCAAAAAGGAAATAGAATACAAAAAATAAAACAGAAAAGGAGAGAAGAGAGGTGCTTACCAGAGCAGGCCGTAGAAGCCCAAGACGCAGCCCAGCCCACCATCTCCACGCCAGCCCAACCTAGCCCAATACCGAAACAGTATCAAAATAAGAAGACAAATGTCTTTGTATTCCTCCTCGAGCTAGACGGCGCGGCGAAGTCGGTCGCCACGTCCCAGCCGCCGTTGTGGACTTTCTCGGACGCCAGCGACCAAACCAGAAGCAAGTACAAGTTCCGTCGCGTCCGTCTTATCCCAAAAGCATCAAGATCCACGCTCAGAACCTCGTTGATGTCGCCGTTTTATCCCGGCCACTCCCGCCGGTGAAATAGCAAGCCAAGCCTCGCCGGTCACTATAAAAACCACCAGGAAGTTCACCGTGAAACCCTAATCCTCAGAGATTCTCTCATTTTCCCTCCACCTCTCTCAGTCTCTCGCTTTCTTCTCCGACATGTCGCCGGCCAACTCTCAGCTGCCATTAATCCCTGCAAGCCCAGAGCGCGTCAAGTGGTCTAGGAGATGCGCCCGAGCGCGATGATCGACCATCTGGAAGGAATCGACAAGAGGAGGTCCCAGACGTCGATAATCGCCCGTTCCCTATCCCCGACCATCATCGGAAATGGCGAAATAGAGCTCGCCTCCATCCACGATTCTCTCCGGCGACCATCTAGGAAGAATAAGGGTGAGTCTACGTGTCTCTAGCACTTTTTATTGCGTCCTAGGATCGTTGGTAGCTCCAGTTCCGAAACTCGCCAGAGTTGCTCCGCCGCGGGCTTGCTCTCCGGCGATGCTCCGGTGGTCTTTTCGGAAAAACACCACCACCACGATGTTCAGCAGGTCGAGGGGCTTCGGTAGGGACTAGTCGCGCGTCCTGGGGTTCCCTCAATCGGTGGCGCCACCCTCAACTGGCCGCCTGCATCAAGCCGCCGGCGAGTGGGTGACGTGGCCATGGGCTCCTCCAGCTGTTTGACTTGGTCCTTGCCTGCGTGGCAATCGACCTGGTCAATGGCCCCACCTGTCTGCATCTGTGGGTAAAACTCGAACCAGTACATTAGTGTTTATAGTTATTTAAATATTCCTGAAAACACCCGAAAATTAGAAATTCATATCTAACTCATTTCTACTCAGAAAAATACAAATGAGATATCAAAATACTCATAAAAATAAAATCTATCCAATAAAAATATAATATGAATTTTTTATTAAAATAAAAAATTCATTATTTAACCTTTATTATTAAGCCTTTTATTTTATCCTAAATTCAAATAAAATTCAATAATTCGTAAAACTTTCTAAAATAAATAAAAAACCATTTATAGTAAATAAAGAAAACATTAAAAGTAATTCTAATTTATCATATTAGCAGCACTATTATTATTACGAGAATTTAAAACCCTAAATTGCATTTACCTTATTTATCCTTTCTTTGAAATGATAACAAAATAAGATAAATGCCAAACTCAATAGTAACTTGAACTTAGGATTTATTTATTAACTTTAACGCTACTCAACAAATGTTTTCTCAACCATGGTAAGACAAATAGGAAACCCTAGCCATTATGAATAAAACTACAACCTCATAATTTGATGTGTGAGAAACATAAAACCCTAATTCTATATGTGAACCCTAGTGTGCTTCCACTTTAAAAAGATATATTTATCTAGAACCCTAGAAACTCATGAAATGTGATACTAATATCTTAATCCTTACACATAGATCCATACTTAGAAACTATATGCATGCTCATATTATATTAAGACAATACCAACCTAAAAACAAATGAAGTTATTATTCCATATCTTCATTTTGAATAAGACCTTATATGATCATGGTGATAAACCGTAATAACAAACATGATTAGTATTTTACTTTACATGATCATACCCAACTTAAACCTGCAAATACTAGGTGCATAGGAAACATCTTGTTTAGGAACCAAATATTCATTACTTAGTGAATCCAGTAGCAAACCCTAGAAACCCTAAGCCTTCATCGAAATACTTCTTATTTCTTAAGTAAAATGTTCTTCAAAAGTTATTCTTTTAAAGAATATAACAAGTAATCATTAACCATGTCCTTTTGTACTAAAACTAACAATTGTTCTTAACATGTTAAGAATAGAACATCTACTATTCCTTGTGTGCCAGCATTGTTATTATGATTATCATTATGTATTAACCACTTGCATATGATATCAAGTTAACCAAACCCTAATAAGAACCTTGTGTGTGAAACCACTCTAAAAGTGCAACACACCCTAAAGAAATCCTTACAACTCACTAAACCTAAATCATCGGGGTTAGGTCACGCTTAGAGCGATTGCTACTTATGCATTATAGCATGTTTGCCAATCTTTTAAGCATTGTCCTGACCGGACGATAATGCTATTTCAGAATTTGGAGTTATCCCGTATCGAAGTCCTTGAATGCATAATCTTGTAGTCAAGAAAGGCAAGTTCATCGCTTGCTCATGTCACCTTGAGTATTTTTTATCAAATTACTTGCAAAGTATTATACTTATCACTCCTGCATTAAAAAACAAAGTATTACTTTTACAATTATGAATATGACTATGTGGTGGGCAATGGAACCATGGTATGAGTTTGGTGGAGGTTCCATTGCATTGGATTATTCACCTAGGACTTAACAACAAATGTCGTTCAGTGATTGTTGCGCCGTAACACCCGTGTTTGCCATAAGATCTTGAGTGGGATGGAGTAGTCAGCTATTCTTTTCCATCTCGCATATCAACGGGTACACCTGCTGGTGGGCTAACATCTGCTAGAAGGGAGGAAGCCCCTATCGCTTCTACTGTTTGGTGTTTCTATGATGGATTGTAACGGGCTGGCTCAAGGGACTAGATCAGAGAATCAGTTCGCATCCTGTGGTTTACAAAAGGGTAGGTATGCGGGGTCACGGGCCCAGTGATTGGCTATGACCTTACACCTGGTCTCACACCAAGGAAGTGTGAACGGGTTTGGCCGCCCGGTTGGTAACAAGGATAAGATATCTTATGGGTAAAGTAACACACCTTTGCAGAGTGTATCAAATTGTGGCTTGTCACTCCCTATTCCGGGTTTGGAACTGCGAACGCTGCTGGAAAGGAACTCCATGAAGTTCTAGACACCCGGTGAAGGCTGACGAACATAGTTCTTCAGAATAAAAGCAACTTTTTGAAGAAATGTTTACAAAAAAATTGCATTGCCTATGACTTTCTGGTCCATGGTTGTAGCTAGTGCATTAAACACCTCCCTCCTATAATGACTTGTTGAGTACGCTCATACTCATCCTTCTTTGTATCCCCTGCTTAGACATGAAGGCATTGAAGGAGGACCTACAACAAACTCGAAGACAGAGGAGTCAACTACTTGAAGCGACAAGACCTTGTCAAAAGAACCAATAGAGTCAATCACTACATTTACCATGGATAAACCCTAGATTAGAAGTAGAAGGGTACTAGCTCCCTAATCCTAGCACCTAATTAGCTAGAGTTCAGTCATAGTTTCTATAGCAGGTCTAGTACCTCGTTAGGTAGAGCTAGTAATCTTTACTATTAAATGGGAGTTGGTTGTTTAACACTTAATGCACTTTGGTGGTCGTCATTAAACAATCTGGACCCTCTAATCTGATTTCATGTCTCCGTTTCGTCCGATCAAGAGAAAGCTCACGGTATCTTCCTGTGAGCGCTAAAGTAATTATGGTATCATCAATCACGTTCGAGACTATGGTATGCAAAGATATTTCGTATTCACCACCTAGTGCTCTTATCTCAAGCCACAGTGATTACGGTACAAAATAATTAGGAAAATCTCTCCTTAATTAGGCGAGTCTCCCTGTCGCCGCTAATTGTAAATTAATTAGGAAATATTTTCTTGCCGTATGTCATATGTCATTCCGGTATTTTTTTTTCATAATCTCATCTCCCTCTCGATCCAATCGCGCCGCCTCCTCACCACTCACCTCGCCGGTCATCACAACCCCTCCCACCGCCTGCCAGCAGTCCTCCGACGATCATGGGCGCGCGGCAGCATACGCGCATGACGACCATCCACTATGCTCGTGGTCGCTCACGTGGCATGAGCGAGAGGAACTCGTCATATCCTAGGAATTTCTACGGTGAGGTACAGAGGAGGAGTTGGTGGTCTTTGCCCTCCCCGGTCACCCTTGAACCCGGTGCTGCTACCCCTAGAACTTTGGCACCAGTACCTGCCACCGGTGCATCCAGAGAACCAGTACCGATCCCCCGCCTATGTCGTTACCCGTGAGGTGAACTCCTGCTCTGAGCCAGTTCCCAGCCTCCGCTCCTGCTCCGTAACTCTCCCGCCGGGATGTGCGCATGACAACGGCTTGGTTTCCCTCTCAGCGGTGGATTTTTAGGAGAAATAATCTCATACATTCTATCACTTATTTACAACACACACGTGATGGTTCTTATACTTTACTAAGACACGATCTTTATTTCTGCAGGAGTTGAGTATATGTGTCCCTTGCATATGTCTTGCAGGAAGAATAGATTGAATGTTCATATACATTACTGGTGACACAGAGGTGCTATTCTTTGGTGTTATATGAACTGGGATTCAATCTCTAGAACTAACACATCCATTCCAGCAATTAATAGATTAATGTGTGGGGAATATGAGATAGTCCTAGAACTTAAATTTGCTGCAGGCTTGTCCTATACGTCAAAGACATAACTTTGTTTCTAACAGATCACCGTAGAATTTTTTTTCAGTTCATTATTCATCCCCTAAAATTAGCGATTATTCTGAGGTTACTATTGCATAAAAGGAAAGATAAACATATTAATTTCCGTTAAACCATTTTCCTCTTTTCAGTTATAATGTTCATTGTCGATATACTTGGGCACCGGTTCTAAGTGAAGTATTCTTTACATATCAGTATCTTTTCCTGGTGAGTATCATCATTTCGATGCTTCGTGGATATAGATGTCATTGGGCTCAAAGCTATCGCGATGCAACACTCTGCACCTCTCATGCTTCAGGACTATGACTGTCAAATGCTATCTGGACACAAATACTCTTGTTAATATTGGCTTTGTCTTAGGCCTGCAGTCATTAGAATGTCATACTGAATTACATGTCCTGCTGTTTATAAATAGGGATCCAATTAGTACTGTGGTCTTGTAGAAAGAATACACAACTTCTATCAAACTTGTGTATCTGGGAATTACATGTCCTGCTGTTTAATGGACTTGCGAATGACTGACCAACATAATTTTTTTGTTACATGCTCGATGGTTCTTCCTTCCTTATTAAAGTTCAGACACACCAGATAAATCACGGTTTAATTTAATAAGTCTGCAAGGAAGAATTTGAATGTCCAGAAGTGTGGTCACATTTTTAGTTTTTGTTTAGAAGCTCGGATAACTACACAAAGAGGGTACAACTATGCCGCAAATCGTAGATCCAATGCTTTCTTACTTTGATATGGGCTCCTTTGAATGGATCGGCTTTGTGCGTGTTGTCTGATGTCTTGTCTAGGGAAGAGTTCAGCTAGATTTTGCTTGCATAACGAAAATAGTAAAAATGTAAATGCCATATATCTATACTATGAGCTTTCTATTTCTATACTTGTATTTACATGCTGGTCAACAAAGATCCTATAGCTAAACACTTTTGCTGGCTAGATTTAAAGTGGGTGCCAAAAATAATAATTTATTATATGGTTGATATTTTTTGAACTTTCCAACAATTATCATTATTTGAAGCTGGATCTTATTGTGTCTTAACGATGCTCTTTCTGGGGTATGTTCCAGCCTTAAGTTATTCGAGGGGTAAATCATTTTCAATATTTTTAGTTTAACCATGCCTTCACTTTCTTAGAACATATATACTTTTACACTCATAGCATGTGCAACTTATGATACCATTTTTTTCTTAAACTGCTAACAAAATCACACGTTAAGACTTACTTTTATTTCTAAAGGTGAGATACTGATATATGGTGTTTGCTAGATCGTTGTACTTAGAATATGTAATGCGCAGAAACACCATAAAATTTTGTTTTGTACATAACCTTGTGATACACATGGTTCTATTTTTTTGTACCGTAGGGAAGCACGGAGGTGGAGGTGCCGAGACAAGTTTTTTTTGGATACATGCTAAGAAAAGTCTGAAGACAATCATAGGGAGCCGACTCGTGTGAGCAGCATGACCAAGAAGAAGCATAACAGACCAACTCCTAGGCCTAACAATACACAAGCGTGTATATTTGAAGCCGTCTTCAAGATGCATTTGATGTGGAATTAAATGCTGAATAAAATATTGTACTATCATGTTTAAATATATAGCATTTGATATGATGTTGAAATATAGCTTTTGATAGAATTTTGTTGTTTCTACAATATTACATAACTATATCTTTCTATATATTTGAATTTTCATAGTTGTATTATGTTTACACATATGGTGAGAGAAAAAAATAGAAGTCGTAGCAACGCACGAGCATTCAACTAGTAAGTTTAGTCCACGAGTTGTTCTTCTGGAGTTTATTTGCAGTTTTGCCTCATTGTAATTAGGATCCTATGTTGATCTTTTGTAAAAAGTCTGTGTTGTAATTCTATAGACATGCCTTGGACCCGCAAATGTTTGTGTTGTATCACTCTGAGGGATGTAATACTAGTGAAATGATGTTTCATTGGTGTTATGTCAATGACTTGCATACTACATCATGCAGTGGTATGCTGGGTCACCACACTTAATCTGCCGCCTCTCTCCCTTGTTTGACTGGCCAACTGATAATCTTAGGGGCCCATTTTATTAATGGGCTGGCGTGTCAGCCCGTTTAGTTGGTGGGTCGGTGATGACCCACAAGTATAGGGGATCGCAACAGTCTTCGAGGGAAGTAAAACCCAATTTATTGATTCGACACAAGGGGAGACAAAGAACACTTGAAAGCCTTAACAGCGGAGTTGTCAATTCAGCTGCACCTGGAAACAGACTTGCTCGCAAGAGTTTATCGATAGTAACAGTTTTATAGTAGTAGCGAGTAGTGAAATAACGAGCAGCAGAGTAACAAAGACAGCAGTAGTGATTTTAGTAAACAGCGAGGATTAAAATACGTAGGCACGGGGATGGATGACGGGCGTTGCATGGATGAGAGAAACTCATGTAACAATCATAGCAGGGAATTTGCGGATAATAATAAAACGGTATCCAAGTACTAATCAATCAATAGGCATGTGTTCCAATTATAGTCGTACGTGCTCGCAATGAGAAACTTGCACAACATCTTTTGTCCTACCAGCCGGTGGCAGCCGGGCCTCAAGGGAAACTACTCGGATATTAAGGTACTCCTTTTAATAGAGTACCGGAGCAAAGCATTAACACTCCGTGAACACATGTGATCCTCACGTCACTACCATCCCCTCCGGTTGTCCCAATTTACTGTCACTTCGGGGCCATTGGTTCCGGACAGCGACATGTGTATACAACTTGCGGGTAAGACCATAAACAATGAATATCATGATGAAATAATAACATGTTCAGATCTGAGATCATGGCACTCGGGCCCTAGTGACAAGCATTAAGCATAACAAGTTGCAACAATATCATAAAAGTAACATCTACGGATACTAGGCACTATGCCCTAACAATCTTATGCTATTACATGACCAATCTCATCCAATCCCTACCATCCCCTTCGGCCTACAGCGGGGGAATTACTCACACATGGATGGGGGAAACATGGCTGGTCGATGGAGAGGCGTTGGCGGTGATGGCGGTGATGATCTCCTCCGATTCCCCGTCCCGGCGGAGTGCCAGAACGGAGACTTCTGGCTCCCGAGACGGAGTTTCGCGATGTGGCGGCGTTCTGGAGGGTTTCTGGCGACTTCGACTTCTCCCCATGCGTTTTTAGGTCGAGGCGAATAAGTAGTCCGAAGGAGGGCGTCGGAGGCCGGCCGAGGGGGCCACACCACAGGGCCGCGCGGGCCCCCCCGCGCCGCCCTATGGTGTGGGGCCCTCGGGCCTCCACCTTACTTGTCCTTCGGCTCCGTCGTATTCGGGAAAATAGGCCCTTTCGTCAAAATCCCGAGGTTTTTCCTGAAAGTTGGATTTCTGCACAAAAACGAGACACCGGAACAGTTCTGCTGAAAACAGCGTTAGTCCGTGTTAGTTGCATCCAAAATACACAAATTAGAGGCAAAACAATAGCAAAAGTGTTCGGGAAAGTAGATACGTTTTGGACGTATCAACTCCCCCAAGCTTAGCTTATTGCTTGTCCTCAAGCAATTCGATTAACAATCGAGCGATAAAAGAACTTTCACGAACACATTTGCTCATATGATGTATATATTCTCATGATATGGCTAATACTTAAGCAGTTCATAATAAGATACATGCAAATAAGATCATCTAACAGCTATGTCAATCATGAAGAGGTACCAACAATTAATAATAAGCATCATGAATCATGTATATAAACAGGATTGCAATGTTCATAAGAGAGTATGATAAAATGGTATCTCGCTTGCTCGTATTTGATCGGCAAAACATAAATGCCCGGGCACCTCCGGAGTTCATAGAAAGACTAGAAGTAGTGATTGTCAAAGATAAAAGCATCAAAGTTATACCACAATCAATCATATTTTGAGACAAGCATATTATACTAAGAATGACGAGTTGTGCTCTCAAGAAAGTGCTCAAAGAAAGGATGGAGACACAACATAAAAGTAAAAGATTGACCCTTCGCAGAGGGAAGCAGGGATTAACATGCGCTAGAGCTTTTCATTTGTAAAGCACGAGTAAAATTATTTTGAGAGGTGTTTGTTGTTGTCAACGAATGGTAATGGGTACACCAACTACCTCGCCAACCGGACTTTCAAGAGCGGCTCCCATGAATTATTTGCATTTTTATGTGGCACTCCTTCCAACCTTTTTTACACAAACCATGGCTAACCGAATCCTCGGGTGCCTGCCAACAATCACATACCATGAAGGAGTGCCTTTTTAGTTTAGTTTTATTATGATGACACTCCCCCAACCTTTGCTTACACAAGCCATGGCTAGCCGAATCCTTCGGGTGCCGTCCAACAATCACAAACCATGGAGGAGTGTCTATTTAAGTTAATTAATTCGGGACTGGGAATCCCATTGCCGACTCTTTTTGCAAAATTATTGGATAAGCGGATGTGCCACTAGTCCATATGAGAGTCCGTCAAAAGTAAATGACAAGGTTGAAAGCTAAACACCACATACTTCCTCATGAGCTATGAAACATTAACACAATTTGAGAAGCATTTTGAAGGTTTTAAAGGTAGCGCATGAGAATTTACTTGGAATGGTTTGAAATGCCATGCATAGGTATTTATGGTGGACACTCTGGAATAACTTGGTTTTCATGTGTTTGGAGGCACGAGCAGCGTTCCCGCTCAGTACAAGTGAAGGCTAGCAAAAGACTAGGGAGCGACAAATCAAGAGAGCGATGAATTGTCATAATCATGCTTGCGGCAAAATAAATTAACTGAAGCATAAAAGTGATACAAGAACTACGAAGCAATGTAAATCATTGAGGCTTAATTGACTTTTGTTCAGTCATATGCATGCGTGAGCATGTGCCAAGTCGATATAAATGAATTATTCAGAGGAGGATACCACAATGCCATACTTACTTATGAGTAAAACAATGCAAGCAAACATCCATGACATGCTACTCATATTAATAAATTGGAGCTAATCATGAGAGATCATGAACTACTAGACTTTCTTAAATGACATATACCTCACATGAACCAACTAAGCATGCTCACATGGATGAGTATATGTACAAAAATGAAAACAAATAGAGTTCATACCAGCCTCTCACCACAATCGGATTGTCGTAGATCGTCATTATTGCCTTTTTCACTTGTGTAGCTTGGATAATATGAAATGAAAACCACGCTCCAGCCACCGAAGACCATTGAACTCATAATGAACTTTACAAACCAAAGAAGAACAGCAAATATTTTTGGTGTTTTCGAATTTGAGAACAAGAACAAAAGGAAACAAGCAAACAAAGCAAAATCTTTTTGGGTTTTCTTATAGCAAACTAGCAATAGCAAATAAAGCGAAACAAATGCAAGAAACCAAGATAAACAAATGGTGAAGAGAAACAACAGAAATATTTTTGGTCTTTTTGTGTTTTGGGAAAGAAACAAAGTGGAAACAAGAAATAGCAAACTAAAAGAAACACAGAAAAGCGAGATGGCAGAAATCTGCCAAAACCTGACAGCAGTACAGAAATCGATTTTTAGAAAAATCTTACGTTGCTCAGATCGAAAAGTGTTCAACTAATGAAAGTTAGATAACAACCTGGGGAACATGCACAAAAATTGGCTTCGCAAAATAACGTTCTGGCTGTGCGCACGAATTTTTACGGTAACAGTCCAGAATCTGTTTTCAGGCAGCGCTTCCCCAAATATCATCTTCCTCTCATTAGAAAACCACTCAAACAAACTAAACAAGTATATACAAGTATCCAGCAATCATAATATGCAAAGAATGAGTGATGCCGGTATACCTCCCCCCAAGTTTAAGCTTTTGGCCTAAGTGGAGTTCAACCCCATCGAGGGTCTGGGTTCCACGCCGGTGGATCATACATGGAGTAGTCGTAATAAGGTACCGATGCGGAAGAAAAACGTGGAGGCTCCTCATGCCCAATGTGTTGATGCGAAGAGCTTGCTGCATCTGACGACGAGTCGAGGTGTTCCTCGACCTCATCCGTGTTGTCTCGTGCACGATGGCTTCCTCCCTCGATGTATGCATTAACTGCACTTTCCGTGACTGACCAATCCTCCACGGAATCAAGGTTAAACGAGAGAAGGTGCAGGCAATCCTACTAATTTTTCAACTTTCTTAGTCCTTGTCCAAGATTTCTTGTAAAATGTTATTCTATAAGACAGGTTCCCTAAATTAGACGAACCAGAAAAGAAATTCATGCTTAATCATGGAAGCTATGTCAAGTTTCTCCATGGGGAGCGGAATATCAAGATGGTGAGGTCCCACATTATGCATAGCTAATAAACGAGAGGCGATGTGACCCCCACAAATTCCTCCCTTCTCACGGTTAATGGCAAGTCTGTTGGCTATCAAAGCTCCCAAGTTATAAGTCCTATTACCTTGTAATGCAGCAGCTAGAAAGGCTAGATCCGGGATAGTTACTTTACCTCCATTCTTTCTCGCTAGAACGCACTTGGTAATGAAATAAGCGAAGTAACGAATAGGCTGGGAAATGAATACTACTGCTTTTACCATCATCCTCCGAGAAGCTTCTTCCATGACAAATCATCTTGAAGAGGTCCAAGAGCTCTTGCGGCGATCCCTTTATCTTCTCGCATGATCCCCATTGCGGCACTCGATTGCTTGCACAAAAATCACTGAATGGCAAGTTGACGGTTTTATTATAAATTTTGTACTGAACCATGGGGTTAGATCGTGACCAATTGAATTTAAAATCTTGCACTACCGACATAGTCAGTTTCACATATTGGCATGGTTCCCCATCAACAAAATCATCCAATCCTGCACGAGAGATTAATCTTTGAACGTCCTGCAAGATCCCTGCACTTCTCATGAAATCCGCACACGGATAGTAAGTGGGATATACTCCTTCTTCTCGGTGAACTCTCATGACCTGTGGCACCTCCAACTCATGTTGGTTGAGTTGGTGCCTACCTCCTTCCATTTTCTGAAATTTTCAACAAACAATATAAAACTTGATTGGGTGACATATAATTGAGGGAAACTACCATAGGAACTTGCTAGAGTACTAATCATGCATCAAAACTAATTTCTACCACTTAGAACAAGCATGCAAGCTCACTAAACATGTTACCTACAGCAGCAAAATATTCAAGATATACTCAACCAAACAAAATTCTATTTGGATAATCGAAGGAGTCACATACCGGAGAGCAAATGTGCCAAATTTCAAACAGAAATCTGGGCTGAGCAAAGAGATCGAAAAATCCTGAGCTCTTGATCAAAAACGCGAGTGAGAGAAAGTTGGTTCGAGTTTTTTCGAGAGAGAGAAGATGCTGGGAGAAAGAGATGAAGAAGTGGGGCAAGGAGGGGCCCACACCACAGGGTGGCGCGCCCACCTCCTTGGCCGCGCCGGGCTGTGGTGTGGCACCCTGTGGTGCCCCACAGGTCATCCTCCGGTGCTCCCAGGTGCCTCGTCGAAAAATAGGACCAACGGTGTAATTTTCGCGAATTTTTGAAAACTTTGAAAAATGCACATTTCTGGGTATTAAGTTTATTATTACTGGCCAGGAAATTTTTTGAAAACTCTAATCTACTAAGAAACTTTAAAAATTAAAAATGCTACAGCAACTAAAGCAAGTGGAGGAAGAAAGAGATGTTGTTTACCTCCTCTATGCATATAAAAGGTATTTGTTAACAAGGTTGATCAAGTCTTGCCACCAAATAAATTTTACATAGCATATGAAGAAATAAACCTCAAATCAATCATGTTACCTTGAATTGTATTGATATGGATCCAATCATAAGAGTTTGATATTGTTCTTTAGGCTCATATATAGGACAATCGATGGTTCCCACTTTGATAGTTCTCATATGAGAAATTGTATTAACTCCGCACGCTTTTTCAATCCTCTTGGGGAAATAGACGGTGTGTTCCTTATCATCAACATTGAAAGTAACCTTTCCTTTATTGCAATCAATAACAGCCCCTGCGGTGTTAAGAAAAGGTCTCCCAAGAATAATAGACATATTATCATCTTCGAGGCGTTTCCAACACAACAAAATCGAGTTAATATCAAGCGGTTATTAGTAACTTGAACAGGAACATCCTCACATATACCAACAGGAATAGCGGTAGATTTATCAGCCATTTCCAAAGATATATCGAGTAGGTATCAACTTGTCTAAGTAAAGTCTCTTATAAAGAGAAAAAGGCATAACACTAACACCGGCTCCCAAGTCACATAGAGCAGTTTTAACATAATTATTCTTAATAGAACAAGGAATAGTAGGTATACCGGGTCGCCCAACTTCTTTGGAACTTTGCCATTGAAAGAGTAATTAGCAAGCATAGTGGAAATTTCCTCATTGGGGATTTTCCTTTTGTTAGTAACAATATCTTTCATATACTTTGAATAAGGAGGCAATTTAATAGCATCAGTCAAAGGGATTTGCAAGAATAAAGGTTTCATCCAATCACAGAATTTTTTATAGTGTTCTTCTTCCTTTGATTTTAGTTTCTTAGCAGGAAAAGGCATTTGCTTTTGCACCCAAGGTTCTTTTTCATTACCATGTTTCTTAGCAATAAAATCTTCTTTAGTATACTTTTTATTTTTAGCATGCTTTTCAGGTTCTTCTTCAACCTCTTCTTTATCGGAGTATCATTCTTATCATTATCTTTATCATGTTCATTACCACTTTCGGTTTCAGCATCAGAAATAGAAATACTATTAGGATCATTAGCAGGTTCAGAGGATTCTACAACATTCTTATGTTTCTTTTTCTTTTTCTTAGATGGAGCTCTAGGTTCAATGCGTTGAGAATCTTGTTCAATTCTTTTGGGTTGCCCTTCAGGATATAGAGGATCCTGGGTAGAGACACCACCTCTAGTTGTTACTTCATAAGCATGTTTTTCTTTAGAATTATTTCCTAGCAAGTCATTTTGCACTTTAGTGAGTTGATCAATTTGAGTTTGAACCATATGAAAATGTTTAACAAGCATCTTAACATCATTGGAGGTTCTCTCCACAATATCATGCAATTGACTAATAGCTTGAGAATTTTCCATTAGATGATTCTCTACTCTCATATTAAAATTTTCTTGCTTAACAATATAATTATCAAACTCATCTAAGCATTGCGCAGGAGGTTTTGAATACGGAATATCTTCCCTAGTAAAGCGTTGAAGGGAATTTACCTCAATCATGGATGAAGGGGAATTATCTCACATATATCTTCTATGGGAGGTAGATTCTTCACATCTTCAGATTTAATACCTTTCTCCTTGAGAGACTTCTTGGCTTCCCTCATATCTTCATCATTCAATTTAATTAAACCCCTCTTCTTCACTATTGGCGTTGGAGTTGGTTCGGGCGTAGTCCAATCATCATAATTCCGGCCTATTTTAGCCAATAATTCTTCGAGCTTCGTCCGGAGTTCTTTTCCTGAAAATACAACCAACACAACTATCCAGGTATGCCCTAGACTCAATGGTTAGTCCACTATAAAATATATCAAGTAAATCATGCTTTTCCAAATCATGGTCGGGCAGAGCTCTAATAAGAGAGCAAAATCTCGCCCAAGCCTCAGGCAATTTCTCTTCATCTCCTTGATCAAAATTATAAACTCTCCGCAAAGCAGACATGTTGAGCACTAGCAGGAAAGTATTTCCGGAAGAAAACATTAAGCAATTCTTTTGGACTTTTAATAGAACTAGGTGGCAAACTATTATACCAAGTTTTAGCGTCATCCTTTAATGAGAATGGAAAGATTTTAGCAACAAAGTAAGCACGCTTCTTAACATCATCAGAAAACAAGCTACTCGAAGTAGATAACTCGGTCATGTGTTCAACAGCACTTTCTTTTTCGGTACCACAAAAGGGTGTTTTCTCAACAATAGCTATATGAGATAGATCAAGAGAAAAATCATAATCTTTATCCTTAATGTTTATAGGAGATGTGGCAAATTTAGGATCGGGAGACAGTTTATATCTAACGAGTATGTTACGCAAGCAACTTTTTAATTTTTCTTGCATCGGTAGTAGCATTGCATTTTTCAATAAAATCATCATCAAGTTCCACATAATCTACATCAAGATCATCACTAGAGTATTCAAGTTCGGGTGAATTAACGAGTGTAGTAACATCGGGAGTTTCGAGTATTTTCAATTTGTCCGGACCTAGCAATTGTAGCATCTAGAAAAGTTCCCAATGAACCACTATCATCAAGCACAGCAGAAATATTATCAGTATTATGAGAGTTTTCAGATTCAGCGAAGTACCAGCATTTGAAGCATGTGGCGGTGAAACAAGTTTATCAATCACAGATGGTGAATCAAGAGCAGCAGAGGTACTCAGAGTTGTACCTTTTCTTGTAGTGGATGGTAATATAGCGACCTTAGTATCGCGAGTTTTACCCATGATGGAGAATTTGCAGCGAACAATATCAATCCAAGTGAACTTCCAAATAAAGCTATGCTCCCCGGCAACGGCGCTAGAAAATAGTCGTGATGACCCACAAGTATAGGGGATCGCAACAGTCTTCGAGGGAAGTAAAACCCAATTTATTGATTCGACACAAGGGGAGACAAAGAACACTTGAAAGCCTTAACAACGGAGTTGTCAATTCAACTGCACCTGGAAACAGACTTGCTCGCAAGAGTTTATCAGTAGTAACAGTTTTATAGTAGTAGCGATAGTGAAATAACAACGACAGAGTAACAAAGACAGCGGTAGTGATTTTAGTAAACAACAGGATTAAAATACTGTAGGCACGGGGACGGATGACGGGCGTTGCATGGATGAGAGAAACTCATGTAACAATCATAGCGGGGCATTTGCGAGATAATAATAAAACGGTATCCAAGTACTAATCAATCAATAGGCATGTGTTCCAATTATAGTCGTACGTGCTCGCAATGAGAAACTTGCACAACATCTTTTGTCCTACCAGCCGGTGGCAGCCGGGCCTCAAGGGAATGTGGGGACCCCGGACTAGCTGTCCAAAATCCCTGTTATGTATACAGTTCACGATCCCATGATCAGTGCGTCGTGAACACATAACCGAACTGATATCAAATTACACCATCCATTACAAAGCGGAATAAGAAAATTACAACATGGTCACATGACCCATACTTACATAATAGCCTCGGAGGGCCTAACTAAACATCGAGTAGCATCATCACTTCAGCAGCGCGAGTACCCAAGTCATCTCGCCATAACCCTACGAGCAAGCGAGCGGGAAGACGTTCCTAGCTCGCATAGACGTCGTCAACTCCTTCTTCATCGGTCGAACTCCTTCATGTCTGACCAAGTAAATAGCCAGGGACAAAGCCGTGAGTACATTGGAATTGTACTCGCAAACCATCAAGAAAGGTGCTAACAATGCTAACTAAAAAAGACAAGAGAAGAAGGATAGTTTCTCTTGTGGATATAGCATGTGAAAGAGAATCAGTTTCTCTTGTGGATATAGCATGTGAAAGAGAAATAGTTTCTCTTGTGGATATAGCATCCCAACATCGCAGTCGAAGGGGACACTAAGAAAGTAGTAAGACATTTCTATGCCTTGTTTGAAGAAGACACTTCATATAGGCCCTATGGCATCTCTATATCTTTATTGAAGAAGAGTTCCTCTACATGAAACACTAGGAAGGGTTCACCCAAATTTTGTTCCTTTTTGCTCGACCATCTCCATATGGCCGGCACAAGCCTTCCCGTACCCTTCCGGTACATCCAACACAAGTTCCTTTTTCCTTTGGTAAACACTTTCTCAAACAAAACTCATCAGGCTAAGCAACAGCCATTTCAACCGTCCATGACCGCGGACACGGCTATTCGAATAGATTTGACTCTGCAGAGTTTGCACACTTTCCCCACAAGATCCGCGAGTTTATCATGTGGGCATCATCCCCGCATATCAACTATGCCATGACAAAAACTCGGACATAGCCTTTCGCCTATTCGTCTAAGCACGGGATCCTACCCTATGGAGTATGTACCTCCCCGGCACCGTGGCAGCTCACCTCACTTTGAGCGTGGCTCCACCGCCAAGCCGGGAGACCCATAGTGTCTTCCGGACGGGTCAGCCCCGAAGGCCTCCCGTTATACTATTGTCTCCACCAACGACAATCCGGATTCAGGGGTAACCTTACCCTTATATAGTTGTGCGGTGTCCCATGTTAAGAAGAACAAACTACGGGCTAAGCCCCGTCCCACCCCAGGGTAATGTGGTTGCGCGGGTTAATTGTCACGGGTGAATACTTAGGCGCCAAAGTTTTCGAAAACAAGATTTTCTTTTCAACCATCTTTGCCAAGATCCTTTCCTTTCATAAACACACGCTTGGGTAAGTCCAACTCACCCAAGGTTTTCAAAAATTCTTTTCAACAAGGTATTTTTCCAAGGGGGTTCCCAACCTATAGTTTTATGAAGGAACTAAGAGTCACAATGACATGATGCTAGCCATCATACCACTAAGGGGATGATAATTGAGGTGTTAAGGGGATCATACATACTTAGGATAAGCATGTATAGGGACAACATAAGTTGGAAGATTCAACAAGGTTCAAGATGTTAATCATCATACCGCTAAGAAGATGATAATATAGATGGTCAAGGGAACATACATGCTCAGGGTATGCATGCATAAGATCAACAAGGGGTTCAACATACTCGAGAGTAAGTATGCGAGAACATCAACAAGGGGTTCAAGAAGGGTGCCAAGAGGTCGACACACACAAGATAAGTGGGCATACCCCTCACACTTAGAGGGTACACCAAGATCATGATAATGACCACCATTTCCCTAAAGGGGATGGTAGGTGAGGTGTCCAAGAGAATCCAACATGCTCATGGTGAGCACGCTCCATCAACATAAGTAGATACCACACAAAATATATCGAGAGACAAGAATAACAAAGTAACCACAATATGTGATTCAACATTCAGAGATCAAGAGATGGCTTGCCTTGGCTTATTTGTCCCTGGACTTCTTCAACTCCATCAATATAAGAATTCCAACAACATATATAAAATCCTCGTCCGATTCCACTTCTTCTTCTTCTCCGGATTTGTTCGCGTCTATCGCCGGAAAATATAAAAGGAACACAATCAATCACATTGCACCAACAAAACAAACATACAACAACCATAATTTAACCATTCAATAAAGAGCTACCATACAAAGGACTTATAGATACCACAAACAACTTAAAGAGAACCCATGTTATTTACCTAGTAAAGGTATGAGAGTATCACAACTTAGCAATTGCCTCTCTCGGTTATCACCATGGTATAAACCAAACATGCCCTGGTAGATAACATCATAAAGAGGACAAGAGCATTAGTTTGACATCAAATACATTCACAAAACATTTTCAAACATTTTTGGAAAAGTAGAAAACAGTTTTCCTAACTTAGTTTGCTCACATAACACAACATCCAAAATAGGAAGCAAACCATATTCCACATCGTTTGAAAACTTAAGCAAAACAATAGGGCTAAAGTTAAATTGCAGAGGTTTTGTTTTGCAAGCATAAAACAAAGGTTGCCCATCTCTACTAAAACGAGTTGGCCAAGGGTTTTAAATAAACCGAAAAGTTTTGCTCCAACAATGCATGTCACACATATACATTACTAACAGTAACAAATATGCATGAACAGAGACTAACAGTATTTTTACTAGATGGCCAGTACTAATACAAGACTAACCCAATTGGAATCACCCAAAAATATTAAACCTACTATTTTAGGAATTTCTTTGAATCTGACTGTACAGAAAACAAGATCTGTAAGCCATAAATCATAGAAAAATCCTAAAAATATGAGACCACTGGCATTTGAAAGATATTTAAACAGGGATGCACACACAATTGGATTTGGGTCCAAAAAGTATCTGAAACTCTCACAAATGGATTGACAAGATTACTGTATGTCTATACCATTTGCTTTACCTCTAGATTTACAAAACAGATAAATGTTTGAAACTTGTTTGAGATGATTAAGAAAACATCCAGTAGTCCTACTGAATTGGAATCACTCAATTAGGTTCAAAAATGGATTTTTGGTGATTTAAAAGCTTACAGTCAGGTCTGCAGAACACACAGAACAAGTTTAATTCACCACAAATCATACATCAATCATAAAAATATGAGGTCACCTGCATCTGAAAGGTATTGAAAATCTGGTTCTTACCCAATTGGTTTCATTCAAAAATTCGTCCCCAAGCTCCTGGTTTAATTCGACAAAGTCAGATCTGACCAGATCTTGATCTGTGAACCATTTCAGTTTCAGGAGGTCAATCGAAGTGAAACCACCGCCAAAATGAAGGTATTGAAGAGTGCTTTCACCTAAAGTTGAGTTTGTTCAAAAAAGTTTTGTAAAACGGAACAAATCTGACAAACAGTGAATCTACAAGTTTACAGAACTTCATTTACCACGGACAATCCGTAAGGAATTTGAGGATGATACAAACGCCAAGTTGTAGATATTTTCAATACCTATCTGCAGAACTTTGAATCACTCGATTTGGATCTGCACACGAGATTTGATGGATTTTACAAGTTCGTACCAGAATCTGAAACAACAAGATTACAGAAATTACAGCAAGGTTTTGGACGAACTTTGGTCAAGAGCTTCAGATCTGAGGATTGCTCAACTTTCTCCATGCTTGGACCAACATGCACCTGCATCAAGATCCAATCTTAGCAATGGAGGAAGAAGAAAAGGAGAGAAAACCAGCTAGGGGTTGGGGGAGAAGAGAGTGAGAGGGAGGCTCTCATGGTGAGGGGGAGCTTGAGGGAGGGGGAGAGCTTCATCTTGGGGGCTTCCCATGGCCATGGCCGGCCATGGAGCTAAGGAGGAGCAGAAGCTCGTGGTGGAGGGCAGGGAGAGAGTGTGAGGGAGTGGAGAGTGAGAAAAATGAGCCAAAGGGGAGGTGGAGTGGCCGGCCAAGCTCCTTAAATAGAGGGAGAGGGGTGGCTGCCTCCTTTTTTGATTGGCCAAGGAAGGTGGCTGCTCATTTAATTTTTGGGGTAGTTGGGAGGCAAGGCTTGCAAGAGAAGAAAGTGAGGAGAACAATGGCTGGCCGAAATTGTCATGCCAACATAATGGCCGGCTCCATTTATGCCAAACACAAGTGAATCAAAAAGAGAGGTGCACAATATCCATGTGTATAGACCAAGACATGATGTTGAGAAGATAATGTCAATGAGTGACTTTGATGATGATAAAAATAGGAGTAGATACATATAGATAGAAAGGAGTATGAGGGTGACATAAATCTTCAATTCATGAGGTCAAGGTAGTGATGGAAAAGAATAGAGGATCGAGATGGGTATGATGAAATATATGTTGCTCTACAAATGAGAGGTCAATTGGGAGTGGTTTGAAAGTATCAAACGATCATCCATTTGATCAAAAATTGGAGGATGGAGGGGATACAATGTGGTGGATCAGAGATGTGCATAAGATGTGCAAGAGTTGCCATTTGAAAAAGAGTTTAATTGAAAGGTATGGGACACACCTCAATTGTCTAGAGACAATTGGGAATGAACTCAAGTGTAATGGAAATTTGAAGATGTTGAGAGAAAACTAGTTGGAGCATAGGAGTTCAAAATATTCTACTTACTTTCTTAAGTAAAGTAGAGTTTTCTCAAATCTTAAATAAACAAGAGATGGTATAAATACCATAGCAAGACTTTTTGTAAATAGGAAGGCAAAATAGAAAGTAATGTTTCAGAAATCAATACTTGTTAGAAATGGGATGAAAAACAAAACCCATATCAGTTCCTTGTTTTCTTTGAAGAAATATTTTGAGAAGCTTTAATAAAACTAGAAGTAGTTTTGTGATCAAAACCAGAGAAGGGAAAACAATAGAGTTTTTGAGAAAGAAAATCTAATTTAGGGAGGAGTGTTCTCAAAGGTAGATGGTGGCTACAAAATGCACCCATCATTCCCACTCTTGGTTTTGTGAAGATAAACTTGGATGAGAACAAAAACAAGAGGTGAAAGAGGAAGAAGTGATCTGGTGCTGGAACATGGGATAGGATACCAGATCAAGTTGAATATATGAGTTGCAAGGATTGACTGAGACATGCAGGACATGGAGGTTGAAGAGGGTGTTGCATAGATGGGATCCATGCATTGAGATTACCAATAACAGTGGTGATTGTTTAGATATCAACTGCCAAAGTCCGAACATTTTAAGCCCGTCAACACGGATGGTCGACATGGCCTCAAAACCAACGAGGATGAGTGGGCATAAGAGAGGGATGTAGCTAGGGGTAGATGATCCCAAGTTTTGAATTAAGGATGATTTGAGCTAGATTGTGCCACAAAGAGAAATTCAAGATGGCACACTCAGGTTGCCATCGGGAGAAGAGTTTGATGTAGTAAAAAGGAAAACAATTTTTCCTAAGTCACACATGTGTTTTATTAGGTGAGTTGTTTGTCTGACCACTAGAGTAGTGTTCTTTGAGGCAGCTCAGGACAAAACTCAACAAGCAAAACAAGACAATACGTCTACCAACAGATCAAAGCAATTCATCACAACAAACAGAACAAGGCAATTCATCTAATTAGTCTATAGAAAAAGTTTTTGTTCCCCCTAATTTTTGCAATAAGGACAATTAATCAAGGTTGCAAAAGTTGGGGTGTTACAGATCTTCCACCCTTAAAATAATCTCGTCCCGAGATTACTGAGTGTAGAACTAGAGGGGTTTTCAAAGTTGACTAGAGTTAGACTCCATCCTTCTGTAGACGTGTCATTGTAGAGAAGGTCGTTGCTTCATCTTCTGGGAGACATGATGGTTTTCTGCCGATGGCGAGCTTCATGAAGAGGTTGACTACTCCATGCAGGTGTTGGATCTGTAGGTTTCTTAACGATCCTAGAGGGAGTTCAAGGCCGTGGGAGGGTTAGTGCACCCAACGGTGCTTGAACAGGGCTAAAAACTTTTTTTGGAGTTAGCTAGATTTTAGTGGAAGACGAAGTCTTCCACCCTTAAGATTGTTCATCGGGGTTCCTGAAATCATAGAGCCTCAGCCACGGGCCTTGTCGGGCGCTTTTTGGAGCAGTCATTGATCTCTCGTCTTGAGTCGACATCTTCAGAGGGCGTTGTGTAGTCCACGGCTTCAAGAGGGGTTAGTGCATCCCACGTTTCCAACGGTGTGTTAGAAAGGTTTAAAATGTTAGGGTTAGCTCCAACTTTTAGTGGAAGACGAAGTCTTCCACCCTTAAGATTTTTCATCGGGCTTTCGGAAAAACTCTGAGCTTCTGCCTTGTGGTTCTATCGGGCTTCTGAAGAAGTCGTCGATCTTCCTTGTTCAGTTGCAGAATCTTCGGGGGCGACGTGCAGACCACAACTTCAAGAGGCACTCACGGTGTTAACTCAACCATATGGGACGCACGGTGAGTTAGTAAGTTGATGAAACACCTAGTTGGTATCCATATGAAGCAGCAATAGAGGTCATCGGAGACAATCTTCAGCTTGAGGGTCGGTGTTGACCGGTTAAGAAGTGAGAGCGGGCAGTTTACACTTAATCTCGAGTCTCCCGGTATCTTCATAAGCTTCACTTGATGAGGACCAGATGAACCATGTGATGTAGCTTGGCTTTGACGCTATTGTCCTCTCAGCTTGTTAGACGGCGTGTTAGAGGGTGATTTCAAGAAGATATCCTCGATGTTAGTGTGGTTATGCTCTAAGGTTAGACCAAATAAGTATGTCTTCTCGCAGGGGTGCAGTCACTCTTGAAGGTAGGGGCTTCTATTTTCTTGGCGTAGTAGAGATGCTTCAGATGACGTTGAAAGTAGTCGGCGTAGATAGGGGTCTGAGTTAGTTTCCCTGACGGTTAAAAAAACAACTGCTAACGGGTTTAGAGTTAGAGTCTTTCGTTAATCTACCCAACTAACTAGCAGTTAGCAATACATCGGCGAGGCAAACTTTAATCCTATCATGGCATGTGACACCCATACAACCATAACCAGAAACAAAATACCACTAACAGAGGCTACTGGTATTTTTCCTAGATGCACAGTAACAAAACAAGATCATCACAATTGGAATCATTCAAAAATATTTATTTTTCAATTTTTGAGACTCAAAATACTAACCAGAAATAGTGATCAAGTTTTATTTATTAAAAATCGCACAAAAATCCTAAAAATACAAGGTCAGTGGCATCTGAAAGATAATATCATAACGGTTCTAGTGCAATTGGAATCACATCAATCGGAGCTACCAAACTATTTTTATTAGCAAAACAGTACACTGGCAGATTTCCATTTTTAATTTCTGTTTTACAAATTTCAAACAATTCAAAAGGGCGGGAACGTCTAAGTAGTAAGACATACATGCATACAGCAAACAGATACAATCACTCAAGGCAGCACACTAGGGAACTACAAGCAATCATCAACCCAGACATGGTACTCTAAGTACCCAGAAATTCCTAATGCGCGGGTTTATCTCAATCAAAGCGATTGAGTTTGTCCTATCCATCCTATTGGTTTGGGGCTGGTCACATATGTCGACGTCTTCATATCGTCAGCATCAGCTTCAACTTGGATCCTTGTAGCAGTTGGTAGTGAAGGGGCCGGGTGTTGAGTCATTGATGTTGAGGCGGAGGAGACAACTGGGTAGAACTTCTTGTCTCGACATCCCGGAAACATGAGGTCTTCGTAGAGGTAGCTGTTGAGGTGCTCCCGAAGTCGATATCTTCTCGTGGCTGGCCTAAAAATTACTAGTCAAGAAACTGAGGATTTGATCCCTGACGACTGCAAAAGTGCGAGCCCATAGAGGAACAAGGTCAGCTCCTTGACAGACTTTGGTGACAACCAAAGGCATGATCTTATTATCCCTTTATGTGCAGGACTAAGTCGGCGTCCGATCTTCAATAGTTGTCGTTGGAGATACGTGAGACTTCATAAAAGGTTGATCCATCTTCGACTTCGAGTCTCTGGGTCTGAGTCGGGGACATCGTCCAATATGTAGGTTTGAAGTGGGTGAGACAATAGAGTAAGAATTTTCACACATTTTAATAAAGCGGAGAGATAAGAATTTAGAAACTTTGAAGAAATAAGAGGAGTAGAAGCTATGCTTCCGACTAAAGAAAGAATTTGTTTCGTAAATAGTTTTTCCCAAATACTTGTTTCCTAACTAACGTCCATGCTAACTAAGGTCTCCTACAGTCGGGATAGCTCGATACCAGCTCGTGGGGACCCCGGACTAGCTGTCCAAAATCCCCGTTATGTATACAGTTCACGATCCCATGATCAGTGCGTCGTGAACACATAACCGAACTGATATCAAATTACACCATCCATTACAAAGCGGAATAAGAAAATTACAACATGGTCACATGACCCATACTTACATAATAGCCTCGGAGGGCCTAACTAAACATCAGAGTAGCATCATCACTTCAGCAGCGCAGTACCCAAGTCATCTGCCATAACCCTACATGCAACTGACTGGGAAGACGTTCCTAGCTCGCATAGACGTCGTCAACTCCTTCTTCATCGGTCGAACTCCTTCAAGTCTGGCCAAGTAAATAGCCAGGGACAAAGCCGTGAGTACATTGGAATTGTACTCGCAAACCATCCAGAAAGGTGCTAACAATGCTAACTAAAAGAGACAAGAGAAGAAGGATAGTTTCTCTTGTGGATATAGCATGTGAAAGAGAATCAGTTTCTCTTGTGGATATACCATGTGAAAGAGAAATAGTTTCTCTTGTGGATATAGCATCCCAACATCGCAGTCGAAGGGGACACTAAGAAAGTAGTAAGACATCTCTATATGCCTTGTTTGAAGAAGACACTTCATATAGGCCCTATGGCATCTCTATATCTTTATTGAGGAAGAGTTCCTCTACATGAAACACTAGGAAGGGTGTCACCCAAATTTTGTTCCTTTTGCTCGACCATCTCCATATGGTCAGCACAAGCCATTCCAGTACCCTTCCGGTACATCCAACACAAGTTCCTTTTTCCTTTGGTAAACACTTCCTCAAACAAAACTCATCAGGCTAAGCAACAGCCATTTCAACCGTCCATGACCGCGGACACGGCTATTCGAATAGATTTGACTCTGCAGAGTTTGCACAATTTCCACACAAGATCCGCGAGTTTATCATGTGGGCATCATCCCTGCATATCAACTATGCCATGACAAAAACTCGGACATAGCCTTTCGCCTATTCGTCTAAGCACGGGATCCTACCCTATGGAGTATGTACCTCCCGGCACCGTGGCAGCTCACCTCACTTTGAGCGTGGCTCCACCGCCAAGCCGGGAGACCCATAGTGTCTTCCGGACGGGTCAGCCCCGAAGGCCTCCCGTTATACTATTGTCTCCACCAACGACAATCCGGATTCAGGGGTAACCTTACCCTTATATAGTTGTGCGGTGTCCCATGTTAAGAAGAACAAACTACGGGCTAAGCCCCGTCCCACCCCGGGGTAATGTGGTTGCGCGGGTTAATTGTCACGGGTGAATACTTAGGCGCCAAAGTTTTCGAAAACAAGATTTTCTTTTCAACCATCTTTGCCAAGATCCTTTCCTTTCATAAACACACGCTTGGGTAAGTCCAACTCACCCAAGGTTTTCAAAAATTCTTTTCAACAAGGTATTTTTCCAAGGGGGTTCCCAACCTATAGTTTTATGAAGGAACTAAGAGTCACAATGACATGATGCTGGCCATCATACCACTAAGGGGATGATAATTGAGGTGTTAAGGGGATCATACATACTTAGGATAAGCATGTATAGGGACAACATAAGTTGGAAGATTCAACAAGGTTCAAGATGTTAATCATCATACCGCTAAGAAGATGATAATATAGATGGTCAAGGGAACATACATGCTCAGGGTATGCATGCATAAGATCAACAAGGGGTTCAACATACTCGAGAGTAAGTATGCGAGAACATCAACAAGGGGTTCAAGAAGGGTGCCAAGAGGTCGACACACACAAGATAAGTGGGCATACCCCTCACACTTAGAGGGTACACCAAGATCATGATAATGACCACCATTTCCCTAAAGGGGATGGTAGGTGAGGTGTCCAAGAGAATCCAACATGCTCATGGTGAGCACGCTCCATCAACATAAGTAGATACCACACAAAATATATCGAGAGACAAGAATAACAACAAAGTAACCACAATATGTGATTCAACATTTAGAGATCAAGAGATGGCTTGCCTTGGCTTATTTGTCCCTGGACTTCTTCAACTCCATCAATATAAGAATTCCAACAACATATATAAAATCCTCGTCCGATTCCACTTCTTCTTCTTCTCCGGATTTGTTCGCGTCTATCGCCGGAAAATATAAAAGGAACACAATCAATCACATTGCACCAACAAAACAAACATACAACAACCATAATTTAACCATTCAATAAAGAGCTACCATACAAAGGACTTATAGATACCACAAACAACTTAAAGAGAACCCATGTTATTTACCTAGTAAAGGTATGAGAGTATCACAACTTAGCAATTGCCTCTCTCGGTTATCACCATGGTATAAACCAAACATGCCCTGGTAGATAACATCATAAAGAGGACAAGAGCATTAGTTTGACATCAAATACATTCACAAAACATTTTCAAACATTTTTGGAAAAGTAGAAAACAGTTTTCCTAACTTAGTTTGCTCACATAACACAACATCCAAAATAGGAAGCAAACCATATTCCACATCATTTGAAAACTTAAGCAAAACAATAGGGCTAAACTTAAATTGCAGAGGTTTTGTTTTGCAAGCATAAAACAAAGGTTGCCCATCTCTACTAAAACGAGTTGGCCAAGGGTTTTAAATAAACCGAAAAGTTTTGCTCCAACAATGCATGTCACACATATACATTACTAACAGTAACAAATATGCATGAACAGAGACTAACAGTATTTTTACTAGATGGCCAGTACTAATACAAGACTAACCCAATTGGAATCACCCAAAAATATTAAACCTACTATTTTAGAAATTTCTTTGAATCTGACTGTACAGAAAACAAGATCTGTAAGCCATAAATCGTAGAAAAATCCTAAAAATATGAGACCACTGGCATTTGAAAGATATTTAAACAGAGATGCACACACAATTGGATTTGGGTCCAAAAAGTTTCTGAAACTCTCACAAATGAATTGACAAGATTACAGTATGTCTATACCATTTGCTTTACCTCTAGATTTACAAAACAGATAAATGTTTGAAACTTGTTTGAGATGATTAAGAAAACATCCAGTAGTCCTACTGAATTGGAATCACTCAATTAGGTTCAAAAATGGATTTTTGGTGATTTAAAAGCTTACAGTCAGGTCTGCAGAACACACAGAACAAGTTTAATTCACCACAAATCATACATCAATCATAAAAATATGAGGTCAGCTGCATCTGAAAGGTATTGAAAATCTGGTTCTTACCCAATTGGTTTCATTCAAAAATTCGTCCCCAAGCTCCTGGTTTAATTCGACAAAGTCAGATCTGACCAGATCTTGATCTGTGAACCATTTCAGTTTAAGGAGGTCAATCGAAGTGAAAACACCGCCAAAATGAAGGTATTGAAGAGTGCTTTCACCTAAAGTTGAGTTTGTTCAAAAAAGTTTTGTAAAACGGAACAAATCTGACAAACAGTGAATCTACAAGTTTACAGAACTTCATTTACCACGGACAATCCGTAACGAATTTGAGGATGAGACCAACGCCAAGTTGTAGATATTTTCAATACCTATCTGCAGAACTTTGAATCACTCGATTTGGATCTGCACACGAGATTTGGTGGATTTTACAAGTTCGTACCAGAATCTGAAACAACAAGATTACAGAAATTACAGCAAGGTTTTGGACGAACTTTGGTCAAGAGCTTCAGATCTGAGGATTGCTCAACTTTCTCCATGCTTGGACCAACATGCACCTGCATCAAGATCCAATCTTAGCAATGGAGGAAGAAGAAAAGGAGAGGAAACCAGCTAGGGGTTGGGGGAGAAGAGAGTGAGAGGGAGGCTCTCATGGTGAGGGGGAGTTTGAGGGAGGGGGAGAGCTTCATCTTGGGGGCTTCCCATGGCCATGGCCGGCCATGGAGCTAAGGAGGAGCAGAAGCTCGTGGTGGAGAGGCAGGGAGAGAGTGTGAGGGAGTGGAGAGTGAGAAAAATGAGCCAAAGGGGAGGTGGAGTGGCCGGCCAAGCTCCTTAAATAGAGGGAGAGGGGTGGCTGCCTCCTTTTTGATTGGCCAAGGAAGGTGGCTGCTCATTTAATTTTTGGGGTAGTTGGGAGGCAAGGCTTGCAAGAGAAGAAAGTGAGGAGAACAATGGCTGGCCGAAATTGTCATGCCAACATAATGGCCGGCTCCATTTATGCCAAACACAAGTGAATCAAAAGAGAGGTGCACAATATCCATGTGTATAGACCAAGACATGATGTTGAGAAGATAATGTCAATGAGTGACTTTGATGATGATAAAAATAGGAGTAGATACATATATATAGAAAGGAGTATGAGGGTGACATAAATCTTCAATTCATGAGGTCAAGGTAGTGATGGAAAAGAATAGAGGATCGAGATGGGTATGATGAAATATAAGTTGCTCTACAAATGAGAGGTCAATTGGGAGTGGTTTGAAAGTATCAAACGATCATCCATTTGATCAAAAATTGGAGGATGGAGGGGATACAATGTGGTGGATCAGAGATGTGCATAAGATGTGCAAGAGTTGCCATTTGAAAAAGAGTTTAATTGAAAGGTATGGGACACACCTCAATTGTCTAGAGACAATTGGGAATGAACTCAAGTGTAATGGAAATTTGAAGATGTTGAGAGAAAACTAGTTGGAGCATAGGAGTTCAAAATATTCTACTTACTTTCTTAAGTAAAGTAGAGTTTTCTCAAATCTTAAATAAACAAGAGATGGTATAAATACCATAGCAAGACTTTTTGTAAATAGGAAGGCAAAATAGAAAGTAATGTTTCAGAAATCAATACTTGTTAGAAATGGGATGAAAAACAAAACCCATATCAGTTCCTTGTTTTCTTTGAAGAAATATTTTGAGAAGCTTTAATAAAACTAGAAGTAGTTTTGTGATCAAAACCAGAGAAGGGAAAACAATAGAGTTTTTGAGAAAGAAAATCTAATTTAGGGAGGAGTGTTCTCAAAGGTAGATGGTGGCTACAAAATGCACCCATCATTACCACTCTTGGTTTTGTGAAGATAAACTTGGATGAGAACAAAAACAAGAGGTGAAAGAGGAAGAAGTGATCTGGTGCTGGAACATGGGATAGGATACCAGATCAAGTTGAATATATGAGTTGCAAGGATTGACTGAGACATGCAGGACATGGAGGTTGAAGAGGGTGTTGCATAGATGGGATCCATGCATTGAGATTACCAATAACAGTGGTGATTGTTTAGATATCAACTGCCAAAGTCTGAACATTTTAAGCCTGTCAACACAGATGGTCGACATGGCCTCAAAACCAACGAGGATGAGTGGGCATAAGAGAGGGATGTAGCTAGGGGTAGATGATCCCAAGTTTTGAATTAAGGATGATTTGAGCTAGATTGTGCCACAAAGAGAAATTCAAGATGGCACACTCAGGTTGCCATCAGGAGAAGAGTTTGATGTAGTAAAAAAGGAAAATAATTTTTCCTAAGTCACACATGTGTTTTATTAGGTGAGTTGTTTGTCTGACCACTAGAGTAGTGTTCTTTGAGGCAGCTCAGGACAAAACTCAACAAGCAAAACAAGACAATACGTCTACCAACAGATCAAAGCAATTCATCACAACAAACAGAACAAGGCAATTCATCTAATTAGTCTATAGAAAAAGTTTTTGTTCCCCCTAATTTTTGCAATAAGGACAATTAATCAAGGTTGCAAAAGTTGGGGTGTTACAGGGAAACTACTGGATATTAAGGTACTCCTTTTAATAGAGTACCGGAGCATTAACACTCCGTGAACACATGTGATCCTCACTTCACTACCATCCCCTCCGGTTGTCCCAATTTCTGTCACTTCGGGGCCATTGGTTCCGGACAGCGACATGTGTATACAACTTGCAGGTAAGACCATAAACAATGAATATCATGATGAAATAATAACATGTTCAGATCTGAGATCATGGCACTCGGGCCCTAGTGACAAGCATTAAGCATAACAAGTTGCAACAATATCATAAAAGTAACATCTACGGATACTAGGCACTATGCCCTAACAATCTTATGCTATTACATGACCAATCTCATCCAATCCCTACCATCCCCTTCGGCCTACAGCGGGGGAATTACTCACACATGGATGGGGGAAACATGGCTGGTCGATGGAGAGGCGTTGGCGGTGATGGCGCTGATGATCTCCTCCAATTCCCCGTCCCGCGGAGTGCCGAACGGAGACTTTGGCTCCCGAGACGGAGTTTCGCGATGTGGCGGCGTTCTGGAGGGTTTCTGGCGACTTCGACTTCTCCCCGTGCGTTTTTAGGTCGAGGCGAATAAGTAGTCCGAAGGAGGGCGTCGGAGGCCGGCCGAGGGGGCCACACCACAGGGCCGCGCGGGCCCCCCCTGGGCCGCGCCGCCCTATGGTGTGGGGCCCTCGGGCCTCCACCTTACTTGTCCTTCCGGCTCCGTCGCATTCCGGGAAAATAGGCCCTTTCGTCAAAATCCCGAGGTTTTTCCCCGAAAGTTGGATTTCCGCACAAAACGAGACATCGTAACAGCTTCGTCGAAAACAGCGTTAGTCCGTGTTAGTTGCATCCAAAATACACAAATTAGAGGCAAAACAATAGCAAAAGTGTTCGGGAAAGTAGATACGTTTTGGATGTATCAGTCGGCCCATTAGTCCACTACATAAATATTTATGTGGGCCTAGTAAGGCCCAATAGCCTTGTTGGGCCGAGGTGCGTGAGGCTCGTTGTTATTTATCGGGCCAGCGCATCTGCGATTTGCTATGTTAACATGCCGGCCTGTAAGGCGCTTTGGATTTTTCGGGCCAGCCCATATGTGATTTCGCTTAATTGGACCATTATCGAGATTGGAATTTGTGATTTAGTTTGCGCCAAGAACGGCCAGTTATATCTGAGAATATTTACGCATCACATGATTTCAGTCGGATAGCCTCACTATTGTACATAGAGGATGACATGCGGGTCCCATTTTGCAGCTGCGGTCTCAACGTTTCCAAGCAGGCATGGGATCAAAATAAAAAGAAAGTAGACAAAAATTAGGGGTCAAAAATAACTCCAACAAAGGAAATTTTATTGTACATAGAGGATGACATGTGAGTCCCATTTTGCAGCAGCGGTCTCAACGTTTCCAAGACGGTACGGGATCGAAAGGAAAAGGCAAGTGGCCAAATATTAGGTGCCTAAAATAACTCCAAGAAAGGAAAGGTTTATTATTCATAGAGGATGGCATACGGGTCCCATTTTGCAGCATCGGTCTCAACGTTTCCAAGGTTGGCACGAGATCGAAAGAAAAAGGCAAGTGACCAAATATCCGGTGCCAAAAATAACTCCAAGAAAGGAAAGGCTTATTGTTCATAGAGGATGACATGCGGGTCCCATTTTGCAGCAACGGTCTGAACATTTCCAAGGCGGCATGGGATCGAAAGAAAAATGCAAGTGACCAAATATCAGGTGCCAAAAATAACTCCAAGAAAGGAAATGTTTATTGTTTATAGAGGATGACATGCGGGTACTATTTTTCAGCAGCGGTCTCAACGTTTCCAAGGCAGCACGGGATCGAAAGAATAAGGCAAGTGACCAAATATCATGTGCCAAAAATAACTCCAAGAAAATAAACTTGACTGTACATAGAAGATGACATACACGTCCCATTTTGTAGCAGCGGTCTCAACGTTTTCAAGGCAGCACGGGATCAAACGAAAAAGGGAGTAGCTAGAAATCAGAGGGTCAAGAAAATCCAAGAAAAGAAACATTTTTCGTTAAGAGAGGATGACATGCGGGACCCATGATCCTGCAACGTAAATGGCTCGAGCGGAGAACGTTGAACGAGATGATGCGATCGAGAAAAAAAACATCACTAGAGACGCTGGCATCTGGGCCCTACATCCCTGGGCAATGCGGATTTGCGTTGACTTGGCCGACGCACCCGCTAATTCATCATGCATCACATCCCGGGCCACCATACGCGACGTTTTCCATGTTTACGTCAGGCTAGATGGTCTCAAAAACTAGAAAAAAAAAGTTTTGACATGCACCATGGAGAGAGCAAAAATCGGGGCGAGTTTCAATCCGACGGCCATGGCAATTTTTGTTGTAGTGGATTGCTTCACTTTTGCCCGTGTCCAAATTATTTTCCTTAAATTGCAGTCTTTGTCGATTTTTTCAGACAAAACTTGATAAGTTCGTGATTGCATCCCGAGGATCCTTTTAATCATGGATTGCCTTTCCCGGAGCCAAATACACCCAAAAATGCAAATGCCGAAGATGCTTGAGTTGGCTCTTCATTCGTGAAGCAAGATGATCATATCAAACAACTGCAGAACGAGCTATATCCATTATGAACGAATTGGTTACTGATGCACATTCGCAAGTAGAATGAGAGAAACATCGAGAACGTTACATATTGGATGTCATTGCGGAGGCGAGCAAAAATATGCAATGTAAGTGTCGCAGAGCCCCCGAGTCCTTGTGTTTGCTGTCATCCAATTAATGTTGCTTCTTGGTTTTCCACCAGATATTCCTTTTTACTCCGTTGTCGAAGATCAACGTGTCCAAGCATGGATGCGTGCCCTTGAAGAATTTTCTGCTGGAACAAGCATCGATTTTCAGACTAATCAGAGACGATGTCATGCTATGGTACAACTTCATGACCGAACATCCGAAGTTAATCGATTTGCAGAAAAGTGCCGCTCAATACTGGCGATGTTATTCGGCACGTTGTTTCCAAGAAACTCGCAACCACAAGGGCTGGTTGTAAGGGTACTTTACCCTTATCCATTATTTTGGTAACAATGACATCGTTGCTAGAGTATTTGGTCTAATACATGTCTATGAGATTATTCCCAGGTATTAGCCAAATAGGCATAATGGTGTATCAATGGAACAAGAAGGTAAATGGAGACCCCCCACTTCGACAAAAATAAAGAAGGAGTGCTCAGCACCTGGCCGGTCATAGGACCGGTCAGACCGGCCGTGGCACCGGCTGGCCCGGCGCCGACCGGCCCCTGGACCGGTGCACACCGGGCAAAATCCAGGGGAATTTTCCCCTTCGCCCGGTGCCTGCCTGGCTGACCGCCCGGTTTGGACCGGCCTCGTCCGGTCTCTCGCCCGGTCAGACCGGGCTGTGGACCGGATGTCCCGGCGCGGACCGGCTCCTGCTCCAGTGGTATCCGGAGGCCATGTACTGGCGACAAATCCCGCCCCGGTCACGGCCCGGCTTCAGGCCCGGTTTAGACCGGGCGGTCCGTCCTGTGGCCCGGTTGGACCGGCCCCTGCGCCGGGTGGCCCGGCCCCAGGCCCGGTTGACCGGGTTCCTCGAAGAAATGCTGAGGTGGACAAGTTGCAACGGTCAGATTTCAAGTGACACTATAAATACCCCTTCTTCTACCTCTGAACAGTTAGGCACTACATTACAAAATGTTCTTGAGATCTCTCTCATACTCCATTGATAGAAACACCAAAATCCTCAGATCTCCCTCCTCCTCCACCCAAACTCAAATCCCTCGGAAAAGATAGATGAGGCCCTGATCTACAGTTCTACCGAGCCAAATCTTGTTCCCCTTGTATTCATCAAGATACTTGCTTGCTAGGGTTTCTTGGAAACCCTAGGTGGGCAAAAGAGGTCCGGAAGCATCCGGGTTGTGGATTTGCTCCTGACAAGATTGTGAAGGTTTGGATGCTACCTCAAAGTCTACCACAAGTGAGTGAACTATTCCTTTGTGGGATAGGCTCCGGAGAATAGGGTGAGCCTTCGTGGCGTTGGGGAATCCTTCGTGGGACCTCCACCCCTCCAAACGTGACTTACCTTCTTGGAAAGGAAGGGAACACGGGAATAAACCTCATCTCCGCGTGCTATCGGTTATCCCTAACCGAACTCTTTACTTGTGTTATATTTGCCTGTGAGAGCCTTCGTGCTCGAGTTACTTGTATCATCATATAGGGTGCCTCACCTAGTTTACATTAGGCTCACCTTTATATTTTGCAAAAGCTAATATTACAAAGAAATAATTAAAATTTGTAGAAACCTATTCACTCCCCCTCTCGGTTTACCATCTCTGAACTTTCACTGGTCGAGTTGATGAAAGCATTCACACATGCCGAAAATATTCGACAGTTCATTAAAGTTCAACTGATTGCTGGAGCCATGTTTGCTCTCGCGTAGGTGTGTGTCTACAAGCCGAAGCTTGACTTGGTCGCAATTTAGCAGGGTTTGCCTTCGAGCCGTAAAATGAGAGGTGTATACACGACTCGCCATTATGACACTGCGCATGAACCGGCGGTGAAAATGATCGAGTGCTTGCCTGAGTTAGACGACGAGTTCTTTACAGGGCACCATTATGTTAATCCTTAGACCTGTATGAAAATGTACCCAAAGTAAATGTGTAAGAAAAATTCATGCTATGTACAATACATTGATCTTTGGTGAAAATTTATGTTTTTTTTTTTGAGAAACACAGTACAAACGCAGGCGCTCACATACATGCGCATACACTCACCCCTATGAACGTACACACGCACACCCTACCCCTATGAGCACCTCCGGAAGACCGAGCAGGCAGATTGGATCTTGAAATTGACGAAGTCACCACAGGCGCCTCGCTGTCGACGGGAACGTCGCCTCCCACTGAAAGAATATTCCGCCTTTATGAGACACACAGATGTCAAACCTGGGGTTTGAACTCTGGTGAGCTGAGAGTACAACCACCCTCCTAACCACCCAACCTCAGGTTGGTTCTCAAAATTTATGTTTTATGTTCTGACGTGAGACCTGTTTCGTTTGCCTAATGCCTTTAGGCTGTATCAGCTACTCGGGTCAAGACGTGTTGCGTGGTTGTTGCCACTTCTGAAAAGTTTGTATCGTGTGAATATGTTTATTATGGGGTGCGTAGCCCCCAAGTATAATCTCAATGCTTTCAATGGAGCCCCCGAGTGTTTCCAGGAATTAAATTTTGATGAATGAACAATTAACATATGAAGAAACCTATTCGCTCTCTGATTCAGGATGAGGGTACGATTCAAGGCTATGAGCAATTAAATTCTTATATCACCAATTACTGCAAAGGTTTGTTTGGAACACCTGAGGAAGGTAACCTCTCTTTTGATGAGTCTCGAACAGATGATATCCCCCAAGCTTTAGACGAGGAAAATAATTTACTTACTGCACCATATTCAAAGGATGAAGTGCGAAAGGTGGTTTTCAAAAAAAAAAAAAAACAAGGCTTCTAATCCTGATGGCTTCCCGGCTGAGTTCTATTAGAACTTTTAGGATGTCATCAAGTTAGATCTTTTAGGTTTGTTCAGCTTCCTTCATACCAAACAACTAGAATATTTTGGCCTTAATTTTGGCGAATTAATATTTTTACTTATGGCTAATAAAGCAGAAAGAATTCAACAATATAGGTGTATTTGTCTTCTTAATGTTAGTTTTGAATTTTTGACCAAAGTTGTTACGATAAGGCTGAAAACTGTAACTGGCCATGTGGTTCATTCGTCTCACACTTTTCTTATGCAAAGGCGTAACATCCTTGATGGGGTGGTTATCCTTCATGAAACAATCCATGAACTACACAGAATAAAAAGTTAAATGAGGTAATTTAAAAATTGATTTTACAAAAGCTTATGATAAGGTTAACTGGTCCTTCCTTCAGTAGACTCTCACAAAAAAAATCAATAAGTGGCGTGTTTTAATACATACCTTTGTTTCGAGAGAAAGTGTAGCCATTATAGTCAATATCAACATTGAAAATTTTCATGTAATGCAAGTAGAATGATGCACAGGCCCATCAAAGCTGGGTCATCTTATGGACAAAGTTTTTTCTCAGGACCATGTTCGTGTTTCCCCACATTTTTACTCTCTTGCATCTAGTTGATGATTTTTATATTAAGTTTTTGCTGGGAATCTAAATGATGCATTTAGGTCTAAGACTAGTTACAATGCATAGTATAATATATTAGTATTATGTGTATGGTACTAGTATATTTTACTACCTTTATAATGCATGGTATTATGCATTATTATCATAGTTTTTATATTTTTTATTTATTGGAATTCAATGTAAATTTGTTTGCAAATCTATTCGACATTAATTTTTCTAATTCTACATGCTATGATACGATATCTAACTATAATATCACTATGATTTATTATTATTAATTATAGTGACACATTAGCTTCTGTGCATGCATGATACTTCCTATAATACTCTAATATGGGGGAGTGAGCCTAGCTCAACTGGTTGGGGGAGTGAGCCTAGCTCAACTGGTTGGGGGAGTGGATGTACAAATCCAACACATGAGTTTAAATCCTCACGAACGCGAATTTAAGTTCTTATATCCTGGTACTCATGCAATTTATATTGAGGACAATCTTAGTACTCGTGCTAAATGTTGTGTGCATCCCTAGTTGGTGCAGAGATCGGGAAGTGAAATTCTCCTCAATTTTAATTTGCCGAACTTCATGTTGGGCAACTTGAACTGTTCCGTATCAATTTTGGAGATATTATCTTACTACCCAAAGTAAATGATGCATAAGATTCAACAATACAAACCAATCTTCCTTCTTAATGTTTGCTTTAAGATTTTACCAAATTAGCTACTATTAGGTGGCTGATCACGTGGTGCGCCCTACTCAGACTTTGTTCATGCAAGGTCGTTACATCATTGATGAAGTACTAACTTTGCATGAAACAATCCATGAGCTGCATCGCAAAAAGTTGAATGGGGTGATCCTCAAAATCGACTTTGAAAAGCCTATGATAAAGTTAGGTGGTCATTTCTTCAACAACTCTCAGAATGAAAGATTTTTTTGATAAGTGGCGCGCGTTAATTAATAATTTTTTTTTTGAGAAAGTGTTGCCATCAAGGTAATGATGATGTTGGTAGATACTTTAGACAAAAAAGGTTTGAGACAAGGCGATCCCCTTTCTGTAATGTTATTCAACATTGTGGCGGATATACTGGCTATTTTAATTGAGCGTGCTAAAGTTGATGGTCAGACTAAAGGGGTGGTCCCACGCCGATGACACAATTCATTTTATGGATCATGGCCTGGAAAAAGCGAAAAACCTGAAATTGATACTATCAGTGTTCGAGCTTTTGTCCGGTCTTAAGATTAATTTTCATAAAAAATGATTATTTTTTGTTTTGGCGAGGCCAAATACGAGGCTAACCTATATGCCGAACTTTTTGTGAGCTGGGCAGTTTTCCGATTAGCTATCTAGGCATCCCGATTCATCATCAGAGGCTCACGCTTGCTGAATGAAAACTAGTCGAGGAAAGACTGCATAAGTGTCTTAGTAGTTGGAAAGGAAAATTACTATCTCTGGGGAAGATTAGTCCTCATAAATTCAGTACTCACAAATATGGTATTGTATATGATTTCTTTCTTCAATTTCCTAAAGGAGTGTTGCATAGATTGAATTATTTTCGATCTAGATTCTTTTGGCAAGTCGATAGTGAGAAGAAGAAATACCAGTTGACTAAATGGAGTGTTATTTATCATCCAAAAGATCAAGGCACTTGGTGTTCATGATCTGGAGGTTAAGAACAAATCCTTGTTAGGGAAATGGCTGGCTAGATTGTTAACCGAGGATGACGTATGGGAAAACCTGATGCGGAGAAAGTATATTGGATCAAAGTGATTTCTCGGGTCCTCTGGAAACCTAGAGATTCACATTTTTGGACTGGTTACGAAACAATTTTTTCCATATGGTTCCTTCTCCATTAGGGATGGGTTGGAGATAAGGTTCTATGAGGTCAAATGATTAGGAATAACCACTCTTCGTGAACAATATCCAACCTTGTGCAATATTGTTCATCATAAAGGTGATATATTACAGAAGGTGATGGAAACATCTCCACCGTCTATGACGTCAGGCGTGATCTTATCGAATCCAGATTGGCTTCTGGGAATTAGCTACTACAACGACTAGCTTCAGTCCAGTTGTTACATGGATCTGATGAATTCCGCTTAGGAGTTACCAAGAATGGTGTATTCTCGGTAGGATCCATGTATAAAGCTTTCATCAAAGCCATTCAGCTGGTGATTAATAATAAATCCATTTGGAAGATAAAGATAGCATTGAAAACTAAGGTTTTTTGCATGGTACCTTCATAGTGGTGTTATTCTTACTAAAGAGAACCTTGCAAAACGCAACTGGCATGGTTGTACGAAATGTGTTTTCTATCACGAAGAGGAGACAATAAAACACATTTTCTTCCAACATCGGTTTGCTAGGTCTATATCATTCAAATAGGTTATACCTTATACATTGCAAGTATTTTTGGTAATTGGCTAAATGGGATGTATTCTAGGTTTAAGAGACTTATTAGAGTGGGAGCGATTGTTGTTATATGGTCGCTTTGGCTATATAGGTATGGCAATGTTTTAATGATAAAAATTCTTCTCTTATGATCCGTTTATGGTCATCGCTTCAGTATTTGGAGGACCTAAACCTCTTTACGGAGATATATATGCGGTTGGAGGATACGGCCAATGAGTTTATTGCCCAACATGACTGCATAATCATAGAATTAAGTCTCCTATAGCCCATATGTCTGCCTAGACTTTTACTATTCGTTCTTTTGTAACGAGTTGTGTGGTTTGTACTGTTTTTGGACGGCGTGTGCATTATAGTTATGCAGAGATCCGGTGTAATGCCTAAAAAATAATACTCTATTATGAAAAGTCTAACCTTCTTCTGGTTATTTATACCTTGCGTATTCGCAATTCTCAAATCGGAGCACCAATTAATAGATACAGAGTACCGTGCACACACACGTGACTTGAGGGGAAATCTACAGTATTTACGCTTCAATACAGTAGCGCCGTCCGCTCGTACCGACAATGACCAACAGCTCAGGATGATCGCAAAACCAGTGCATCTCATCCAAGCAGGCAGGCACGGCTGCGAGGCGCCGGTGGTCGCCGTCCGCATGTCATCCGCAGCTGTACTAGCCGATCGAGCCAACAACGCTGGGCCGTGGGCATGCAATAGCTTCACGTTCCTCCCGTGGGCGCCTGGAGGGGAAGAGCTCAGCCGGTGGAGCTGAGGCGCGGGCTCGGTGGCTTCGGCGAACTTGCCGGCCGGTGAGGCGTTGCACGAGGGATTTGAAGCTCGCGGCGTCGGAAGTGACGAACTGGGTCTCGAACTGTCGATACAGGTGACCGTGACGCCACTTGCTGATCGAGCACGTGCTGTGTCGCGCCTTTTAACGGTCTATCAATCTCCGCATGCGACTGGCTCTGTTCTTGATTTATTTTCTGACGACTTCTCCTCGACGAAAAGCGGCTAGCTCTAGTCCCAGGTTGTGTGTGTTCTGCACTTTTGCTAGTCACAGACGAGAGTCACGAAAGTACGAAAGTGAGATTTCGCAGGTCGCATGATACCAACGATAGTACTGGAGAGAGTTGAGAAGAAGTAATAGGTTGTAGCGGCTGAAAACGATGGTAAGCAAGTTGAGGTGTTTGACTGGTCCTAAGGTGCAGAGATCCAGACAACGGTCTTCCTTTGGAGTTGGAGAATTGCAGAGTTGATCCAGCGCTCGTGCGTGAGTATGGTTCTGACGGCTATTATCTCTTCTTCTTGCCACTTTCTTTCTCCAAATCATTTGTTGTTTCTTTTTTGAGATGGCTTATCAGGCTTGCCGCTTGTAGCTTCTCCCAGGCTTGCAGTTTGATTTCATCCAGAGAAACTTTCATCCAGAGTGCTCCACATCTGGCATCCCTACCCACCAGGCCTTGTAATAGCGACAACACCTCGCCATATTCAGGGATGGAGCCAAGAATCTTTTACAAGCGGGGCCAACAGGGCATTATTTAGCTTGGAGGGGCCATATATGTAAATCCTGACAAACTTAGGGGCCAAATTTAGACACTACACAAGGGTGTTTCTGGAAAAAAATCAGCATTGAGGGGACCATGGCCCTAGACCGCCCCCGCTAGCTCCATGCCTAGCCATATTGCTGCCGCATTGTGGTCACCCGGTTAGCCTGCCACCACCAACACGACACATGGTGCCTCGCACTATAGGAACCATTGTAGAGCACTCACCTACGCCGCACCACTAGCACCATAAATCTCACTCCTGTAGCTCGTTTGCAATAACCTTACCCACCCATGTCTAGCATGCCCCCACCGACACCACCACGGTGACAAGCAGCAGCCACAACCCCAACCCTAGGCCCGCCCTGACCCAGATGGTACATTGGGAAAATACGGCACTGCCGACATAGCTATAGGGTTACTCCACCGAGTGGAGGCCAGTCCTTCCCACACCATCGACACACACCACAACACAACATTTTTGTCGAACAACCGTTGAGGAACAACGCCACGAGAAAGGGCCGGGGTCGCCACCCGGGCTTTCCAGCTAGGGGAAGGGGTGGGGGGAGGGGGCTGTCAGCGTCTCAGCGAGGTCGCCCCGTGATGCCTAGTGTCAGGCGAGGCGGGTTCTTTTTTCCTCTCGGTGGTCTTCTCCTTCTTGTTCTTTTTTTCCTTGGTGGGAATCTAAATGACCATTTGTTTATTTTTTTCAACAAGGGGATGATTTATTTGTGTCTAATCTATGTGTTGTTTTATAGAAGTAAGGGCTTTGTATTTGCAATTTCCAAATCCAGAGCAGTGCCAAGGATTAAAAAAATGAACGACTTCTATATTCAAGGGACTAAAATATTTACACTTCAATACAGTAAATCAGTGTAACTACTGCCATGGCGCCGATCGCTTGGGCCGGCGACGTAGAACAGCTCAGAATAATCGGAAAGCCCGTGCCTCTCATCCAGGCACAGCTGCGAGGCGCCGGGGGTCGCCCTCCGCACGTCATCCGGAGCTGTACTAGCCGTGCCCGCAGCGGTGGGCATGGAATAGCTTGGCGCTCTAGCAATGGCGCCCCTCCCGTCGGTGCCGGGACGGCAAGGCCGCGGCCGGTGGAGCTGAGTCGCGGTCTCGGTGGCTTCGGTGGACTTGCCGGTGAGGCGCTGCACGAGGGACTTGAAGCTCGCGGCGTCGGAGGTGACGAACTGCGTCTCGATGTAGGTGACCTTGACGCCATTGGTGTCCATGGTCGATCGAGCACGTGCTGTGTTGCGCACTGAGCTCTGTTCTTGGTTTGCTGACGACTTCTCCTCGCCGATCGATTGAAAAGCAGCTAGCTCTAGTCTCAGCTCTGTGTGTTTTGCTAGCCGTTGTCGAGGGCTTTATATAGAAGACGAGAGTCACGAAACTGAGATCTGCAGCGTAGAACAGTTCTCAGGTCGCAGGATAACAGCGAGGCAGCGACGGTGCTGGAAAGAGAGTGACATTTGGGGTATATAAGATGGATCGGGCCCATGTGGCAATGAGAGTTGAAAAGATAGAGTAGGTGGTAGCGTCCGATTGCGACGGAAGCAAATTGGGTTGTTTGACTGGTCCAATGGTGTCAGTGCGAGCGATAATACAGTCCACCTTCTGGGAACTGAAGAAACGGTCCAGCACACTCGTGCGCGAGTATGCTTCTGACGGCTCTTACCTCATCTTCTCGCCGCTTTCTTTCTCCCAAATCATTTGTTGTTTTTCGTTGATGAGATGGCTTGTCTGGTTTGCCTCTTGTAGCTCACCAGGCTTGCCGTTTGATTCCTTCTCCCCTTCTTCCAACCCTGTCTCCCCTCAGTTCATTTGTTGTTTTGATCACAGTATATGCCCCCCTCCCACCAACAAATGTGAACTAGAATAATGACTAGCTTCATAGTATATGCCCCCCTCCCATCATAAACGGCTGTGTACATCTTAGCTATGCAGAGGCTGTGTGTAATGCTTGATATTTCGAGTAATAAAACACCCTTTATCGAAAAAATGTCAAGCTTATACATTTGTTCCAGTGGCGGACTAAGGGATAAACTGGAGGGTGGGCTCACCTCCAAATTTTTTTTGGCACTAGCCCACATGTGGTGGCGGTGGAAGCTCCTCCTGGTTGGTGGCGACGTCACAGGCGATTTTTTTTAGCCTAGATCCACGGCGGTAGACACCTTTTGCTTCTTCCGTGGTGGTCGCCGCCGTCCATGGCGTTTCGGTGGCCGACGATGGTCAGATCGCAGCGATAGGCGTAGAGGCGCACAAGGGCGGGAAGGTTCAGGAAGGAGGTTGGTGTCTCGCACACGGGGTAAATTTGTTTTACATCACACATTTGGTAATGTATAATTTAATCATGGGGGATTTGGGTCACCACCAAAAAATTTACATCACCATACTGGAATAGGTCACCTGTTGGAACTTGTTTCTTTCGCCTCGATTTATGCAAAAGTTAGTTTTCTTACATCAATATTCGTATTATACATCATATGTTAAAGATGTATAACACATCAAAACAATACCGCTATTCCCATCTACTTCATTTTCCAAATAACACTAACCGGAGATGGGGCATTTGCTTGAGACTCAAGCTCTCGACTAGCTCAACCAGTATAGGTGTCGAAGGATTTAATATCGGTTGAAGGAACGATCAAACATGTGACTCCAGCTAACGAACAAGAGGAAAATGCCAATATGGTTGTTTAATGCGCTTGCAAAATTCGGCATTCTGTAGTAATAAAAAATAATTTCCTGAAATTCTGTGGGTAGTATGTCCATGATTTGTGCACCTTTGTTGCTCTAACAGTCTAACTATCAACTACTAGTAACTAGGAAACGCTGTAGGTTATGTCTGAATAATGAATATATAAGTCCGCTGCTTGTTCATCCAAACTAAGTGCAAAATACAGCACATGCTGTATTCTGAAACCTTCAAACTAAGATTCAGTCACGCGAGTCAAAAAAAACTTGGCCTGGTAGCACAGTAGGTTCGGATGAGTTCCTATCTTCCTCCTAAATGGTCAATTCGTGCTCCATTGAGAATGACTACTACCTTTGGCTCCTTGCCCCCTTGCAAACAACCGAAAGCGAGAGGTGTCCATCTTGAAAGCGAGACGGGGCCAAAGCAAATTGCTAAGAGCAGGTCTAACAGGCCCCTTATTTCTCTGCCCCGTATAACGCGAGTTTCTCGTTCCGTATCCTAAAAGTGCGTCTTGCTGAACTATTTCGTCTAGCAGACCCCGTATTCCGTCCTGTATTTTTAAAAATTAAAACCCCGGGAAAATTAAACCATAGTTCATCTTCACTGATCATACACTGGATCATACATATACATAGCGATCTACTGCGATCCTAGCTACTCGAGGATGATGAATGGCACGAAAGGCCCCCTGGCGGCAGCCTCATCCTCCGCCCTGGCGGCAGCCTCCTTCGCCTGGAATTCCGCCACGGCGGCGATGGCCGCCGCCTCCTCTGCCTCCGCCCGAGCTTTCTCGGCGGCATCCGCCTCGGATTCGGCCACCGCACGCCGGATGGCCGCCTCCTCCTCCGCCGCCTCCTCTTCCTCCGCGCCGCCTCCGCTTCCTCCGCCGCTGGTGCTGCCGATGGTCGCCCTCCATGCCGCCTTCGCCGCGCGGTCGCGCTGCCACTCGGCGAGCCACTTCTCGAAGGCTTCGCCGCTCGTCGGCTGAGCGGCGGATCTTGCCGGCACCACCGCCCACCCGCGGCGTACTCCCGGAGCGCATCCGGCACGTAGAGCGCGCCGGCGTACCGGCACGCCGCACGGCGGCTCCCCGCGGCGGAGCGCTTGCACTTGAGCCGCCAGGCTTCCTCCACGGTGTCCGGCGAGCGGGATCGCTTCGATCCGCTCGCCGGCGAGGCGCTACTACGGCGGCGGGAGTCCATGCATGTGGCGGCGGGTGGAATGCGGCGCGGGGGAGGGAGGAATTGCTCGCCGGAGCAGGGTGGAGGCGGCGGCAGCGCACGGCGGAGCTAGGGTTGCGAGTGAGGGGTTAACCCCTCACTCGCACCTGCGCCCGGTATAAGTAGGGGGCGGAGGGGCCGATTTCCTGGGCCCCGTATTCCGCCGAAACGAATACAGGGCCTGCTAGACGGCCCAAACCGCGCCTACCCCGTATCTCGCCGGAATTTTACGGGGTGGGCAGGTTATAAGGGGCCTGTTAGACATGCTCTAACTATGGCCACCTTGGCTTCTTGACGATCTTCTTTGTTGAAAAGCGTCAGGACCCTCCTTTTAGGAACTACGGAATAGCAAGGACCGTGCTCATATTATCTAACTCGACCAACGACCATGGCGCGCTAAGTTCAAGCCAAGCGTGAGGGAGAGCCACAGGTCGCACGCCAAACGCACGTTAGAGACCCCACTGTCACCGGGGAGGCACGAAACACCGGTGGCTCGCAACGTTGCGCCCGGAGCCAAGGTAGACCAGAGGGGGAGGCCATAGGGAGAGGAGGAGGCTGGCAGGCCGGCCTGTGGGTTGTGGCCACCGCCACAGCTGTACCAGAGTAGGGGAAGTGGCAGAGGGATACTTGAGGGACAAGGCTCCGTATCAAACTTGAGAAAGGATACATGCAAAGCCTGCTGCCTATCCAGGTAAAAACACAGTATCAAACTACCTAGTGAAGCTCAGTGTTCATCATTCGCTCGATAAAATAGTCAGGTTGCATCATTTAGAGAACAGCGAGTATGCAAAGGATACATGCAAGGTATACAGGATAAGCTTCGTCAATATATTCAGCATTGTAGATCAGGTGGATCTTTTCAACTGAAATATAGCTCTGCACAAAAGAGGGAACCAGCAAAAGCAGTGCTACGTACACATGAACAAGTTAATTTTCCAAAGCAGGTGACTTTCAGTGAGCCTTCTTGGCTGGGTTGCCTATCTTCAGAGAATTGAAAGCCTCCCTGCAAAACCAAATTACGATGATTACTCCCGTTAGCAACGATTCTGCTATTTCAAAGTAGTTTCTACCTTATAAATAAAATAATTACACAGGGATCCACCCCCATTGGACTCATTTAACGATCATCTCAATATTAAAGAAGAGATTATATTTCATGGAATTATAGAAACCAAATCAAGTGAGGTTTTTCTTTCCAAACCGAGAATCAACAGACAAGGATAAGTATGATACCTTAACGCACTCTCAATCTCAGAATTTGCTGGGTCTAATTTGAGACCATCAAGAAATGCATCACATGCCTTTCCATACTCCTGAAGACAGTATCACTACATCAATTAAAAAATAATTCCACAAAAAATACAAGCATAGATGCTAATTATCATCTTATTTCAAACATAGGAGTGCACGTGGAAATTTAGAACAGAAGAATGCAATGGTTTCTTTCTGGCAAAAGATAAGACAGGTGCTGGATGGATGCAATGCTCATCCATTCATGAGAATTCGTTAACATTTTTTTTACTCTACATATTTGGGATCATATACAGCGGATTTTCTCCCAGCATTTTTCTTCAAATATTATACTCACCTTCAATAACATTTGAGCAGCCCCTTCCCGGAAGCAGGCCTTTGGCCAATCAGGACGCACCATCCTGCAAATTTGTGCATCGGTCAAAGCCTTGTCTCCTTCATCCATGTTAAGCCAGCAAGCACTCCTATTTGAAAGCAAGGTTGCATCATCTGGGTAGTAATTCAGCGCCTACATAACCAAATCAGAGCATCAATAACATTTGCTAATTAGTACCACCCTTTATACAGATCACACTTATTTTCAAGTCAACATAGGTGGAACAGCTCCACAGCTATATAATCAGAATTAAAGTGGTATACTGGGATAGATTCAGTTGCCAACTGAATATGATTCAGATTATTTTGGTGACACATTCAGATAACAGCTTCAATATTCCATCCACATTCGGTATGCCATAGAACCGCATGGTAGGCTCATGCACAATCGGAGGAACCAACAAGCAGCGTTAGACGCAATAGCGTGCATTTATAAGTGTCATTCTGTATTCATTGGTTATGTTAGGGGATATTATACTCCCGCCGATCCATAATAAGTGTCGGGGATTTAGTACAGAGTTAGTACAACTTTGTACCTACACTTATTGGATCGGAGGGAGTAAATAAAAAGAACTTGGGCTTGTTGCCTTATTGTCAATTAAATTAACAGTGGCTCTTGATGAAAGCTCATTGCAGGAGACAGTCACTCATTGCAGGAGTATTACTTCTGACATATTAATGTTGTGAACTGTGAACACTAAAACAAGCATAAACAAACAATCAGGTAGGGAGTGAGTTATAGTAATATTTGAATTCTTATTCGACATTTACAATTATGTAACCATACAAATTAGTAGTTGCCTAAGACTATGGTGCAACATTACCAGGGAGTATAGTGTTGCTGCAGTAGAATAATCCTTTCTCTTGTATGCTTTGTTTCCTTCCAACTTCATCTTGCTTGGTTTTGTTTTGTACATATTTTTATCCTGTAACATTGAAAATAAAAAAAAGATCACGAACACACATGACCATGAGGACACACATGATTTAGTGTTTGCTACTTTTCGGTTTCTCTCCTGCTATTGATAGAAATGTAAAGCATGATGTGGCTAGCGCCCTGCCACTTAATATGGCATCCCACACAACTTGGCCAAAACGTCAATCCTACAAGCACAGCCACAGACAGATTACGGGCTCGTGCAACAAACTTAAATGGCCGAAACAACTAGAAAAACAAAAAGAATCGCTAAAACCTTAGTGAACAGCTAAGATTATTCAATAAAGATAATATGAGGATTGAGACATGCATGCAGAAGGAGATATCAGATAAGATGAGCTACTTGAGGAGGAGGCGAGCAGTTAGTTCTGAACCAGCGAGTCTTGTGAAGTACTTACCACTTACAAAATTACCACAACAGCATGGAACAAATCTAGTACTTAGTCAGGTCTGAGAGATATCATACAAATATCAAACTTCCACTAGGACAAATGGATAAGGGATAGATATCAATTCAGCAGAGCTCAAAGGTCATGCAAGTGGAACCATATGGAAGAATCATTTGAGGGTTCCTAACTTTTCAAAACCCACTAAAATCTGCTGCATCCGACCCTCATGAGATGGTCCACATGTGGATGTGGGTTCGTATGATTCCACTAAAATCAAGCATGAATATAGAATTGTATATGCAGCCATATCACCACCTTTTGCCAGTAGATTCTTAAGATTGCCCGCGTCTCAATAATCATCACTACATCGTCTTCTAATTAGCACATCGTTCCGATCAACAATGATATCCTTATGCCCCTTTTAGTGGATAGCACTTTTAACACAAGGAGCCAAAAGTAGATTATCTTACGATCAGCTTGTACTTGCTATGGTTTAGAAAAAAAGATTCATGATAGTTTCTACCATCATTTAAGAAACTATAGTAGCTAGCTATGAATGTCACAGAAAAGTGGAGCAAGATGGTCATGTCATTGTATTAATTAATTATATGCCCGAGGATAAAACATCCTTACATGTTGATTAGTGGATGGATGTAGTACAATAGAACTGCATGCCATGTACTGAGAGAAAACATATGAGTTTACCAATTTTTTTTTTTTTTTGAGAAAGAGGAGCTGACAATCTTAACCATCATTGATACTACATTCCTTACATCTTGATGAGGTACTAACTAATTGCAGTCAACGATTCCATTGTGCCATTCGGGAAGAGGAATTGCGGGGATATGAATAGTAAATTAGAACTAAATGGAGCATGGTGAGAGAAAATGTGTATGCGGAATTGACAATCTTACTATTACTGTACATCTTTACATCTAGGTGAATTTACAATCTTATTTCAGTCAACCATCTAGTGGATTGATGGAAATATGTGTCTTCAACTTTCAACTATTTGCTTTCAAGTCAGGCGCATACATGAAAGATATTATAGAATAGGAAATGTTCTAGTCAATCAATTACTGAAAGTTAAAACATAAACTATTAGTACCAAACTAGAACAAAATCCAAAGCATGTCAATGCAGCTCTAGTCCATACCTCCAGTGTCAATTTTACATAATTAATTATCCCATCAATGCTCCAATCATGCACCGATGGAATACGGGAAGTTACTGGAAGTAGGATCTTAACATCTTCCCTTCTATTGTTAGATGCAGCAAGTTCTATTGGCAGGTGACCAAACTGTTACCAATAAAACAGAGACACATTTTAATTGCAGAAGAGGAAGACAAAATAACAGAAGTACAAAAAGGTATATATGAAACACAAGAAGTTGCAATTCCGCGGTGAGAAACACCGAGCATTTTTAATAAAGCAACATCTTGATATGCCAACCACCAGCACATAAAACAACTGACTGGAATTAACATGGCAACTTAAAATTATTACTTAGATTACCGTATCACAACTAGACAATTATTTTGCCAGTTCAAATTGAGCTCACAGGTAATAGATATTGATATTTGGCATGTTAAACTTGTTTCAACAATACATACAGACTGTTACTATCTTCTCTGCCCCAACACAATGTATTTTGAACTCAATACGTGTAACGAGTATGCCCTAATAATAAATAATAATAATAATAATAATATTACTATTGTTATTATTATTATTATTAGTAGTAGTAGTAATAATAATCTCATATGGTTGGAGACATATGTTGTCATGCATAATACCCGTAGTAATTGTTTAAACAGAAGTGGGCGTAACGAAATAAATAAATGAAATACTTAAGAGAACAGATTTTCGGGAAGTCTACACTAATCTAGAGACCTGGCACTTGGGAAGGAGATGTGGAAAATCAGCAATTAGTTGTATAGTATAATTTTCCTGCGTGTAAAGACCAACACATAAAGAGCTTAGCATGCACTAGCAGCAAGTAGGTTACAACTTACATCATCAGGAACATTAGGATCAGCACCAGCGTCCAGTAACCACTTGAGGCAATCAGTTAAGCCCTCAGTTGCTGCAACTACTAGGGGGTTAGCACTACCGAGACCCTTCACATCAGCGCCGGCCTAAAATGTTGCAGATACCTCCAATAAATAAATGTGTCAAAATTTTCAGTTGGGTCTAAGAACAACAAATATCACCTTAATGAGAAGCTTCACGCATTTCAGTGAGCCCGCAGTGAGAGCAGCAATGAGAGGTGTATAACAAGTGGAAAATACCGCGTTACACTAACAAGATAGATTAAGAAAATTAGCACACTTTCATGATGAAAACTGCAGACTTGTTGCGATCGAAGAAAATTGTACAAACATAAACAAAAAGAACAGTTTTGCCAGAACATTTCAAAAATAAAGTCAAACTCAAATGAACACAGAAGAGTTCATAGAAAATAAGAACCATATAAATGAACGTTGTTAATGAACATACAAGAATAACTATCGCAACCAGAAGAGTCCAGCAAAGTTCATAGAAATGATAAACCATAGCCAAATATAAAAATTATGCCCATATAAAACGTATCACCATCCATCCTTGATGGTTATAATCGTTGACGATCCAATAAGGAAGCAAACCTATCACTCTCCAAGTAGATATGAAAATGAGAAAGCAGCGCCACTGTCATTCCTCGTTCTACCTCCCCAACCCTATCTTATTCAGTTCTTCCTAGCTATTGGCCAGCTCTGTCGAGGGGAAGTTTTTCTCTAACTCGCAAGAAACAACAGCCCACGACAAATGGGAGGTTGCGCCATCACGCAAAGTATTATAAGCACCAGCAAAAGCTTACACTGATAGATGACAATTAAACATCAATGGAAGCATAAACATCAACCCTTGTTCAATTAATACCTAACTTCCAAATTGTTATTCATATCTTCAAACCATCATCCCAAATTCGAATCTGGGTCCTAATAGACATATAAGATCACTTCCTAAGTTCAAATTGACATAGATATAGTGTCGTATCAGTAAAAACTTATCCAATCCGTAACCAGTAATGTCTGCTCAGTTACAGCTAACACTAAGAAAAGAGTGAAATAATGAACTGCAAAAGAAATTGTTACGCGCACGGATAACACTTTTTTAAAACTTAAGGCATACGCCCAGCTTTAAATTAATAAAAACGCACATGGCAGAGTTTACAGCAACCGAAAACAACATCCACACTCATCATGTCCCATACAAATCCTGGGTCACACCAGAACCCAAACACACGCACCATATTACACTAACTAGACCATATTACAAAGTCATTGGCAATAAAGGTTTTCGCGATTGCATGCCACAGCCAGAAAACATGAGCGAAACCCGACTGCTCAGCAAAGGAAGAAGACTCCACTTTCCACAGTAGCCTACTAAACGAAAAGAAATAAAGTAAACGGAATATTTTTCAATGAGTCTTGCTACCAAGGCAACAAACTGAATAAGGTTATGCATTTGAGAGTGAAGTGATGGAGTTGGAAACATGATGCATTATATAGCCAATTAATCATCAGAGTGAATTTCAATTCTCGAATCTCAATGTTAATAACTGTAAAACTTTTCAGTGCCATAGGTCAGGGTGTAAATAAGACAGAAAATACCACATAAACAGCAGAAAGGAAGGTTTTGTGCTAGGGATGAAAGCATTATTTTTTTCATCCACATTGACCATGAAGCATTTTTTTTCTTTTTTTTTTGAACTGGGAACAGCCCCGAAGGACCTAGGTGCTTCTCATTAAAATCAGCGGTGCGGTAGAATTTACAAAGAGGTCCACATCAGAGAGGACTATTACAAGACAAGAGATGGACCACAAAGATCATCTGATGCATAAAACATACTGTATTTCTTTTGTCAAACCAAGTAACCACCCAAGGACGGAGGCTATATTCCCGTATACAGTTGAACAAATGAAATTTTTTAATCAGATCATAGTTTACCTAATTTGACCATTCAGTTACTAGAAACCCCTAGCAAGTACCAAATGACCTTACATGACCATAAATTTACAAGAATCTAGTCAGTAATAATGTGGATCTTGTTAATCAAAACAGCAAGCAAGAGAAGAGATAGATGCAACTGAACATACATCTGCATGATGTTCCAACAAAATCTTCATAGCAGCATACTGCCCCCTTATAGCAGCAATATGCAGTGCCGCTCCACAATAAGACAATGCATCAACATCAGCTCCTTTTGAAAGCAAGACTTTTAAAACTTCACAGTTCCCTGAGTTAGAAATACAGACCATGCAATAGGTCATCATGATATACGAATATAGCAAGATACAATATCCAGCATGCTGTTTGTTGTCACTGTTATAGTTCATTTTATTGGTGAGATCATTCAAGACTGAACATATGATACAGTTACCACTGGAATATAAGTTTTCGTGAAGCACATGATCCTAGCAAGGGATCTAAACCCCCAAGAAGCCAGGTGTAAAACATTAAACATCGCATCAGAAAATATGTTAAGCTTAAGTTTCTACAACTGTAACTAACAAGGACTCATAAATCCGAATGAGAACCAAATGGTAAACCAACATATGTAAAGACATGGAACTGAGTAAATGGCAAGCACGTTCTGTTCACATTGTGGCAGAAATCTAATTTATATTTGTTCGTTATTGCCTAATAGGGATGCAAAATAGATCATTCATGAGTTTGTAAGAAATGAAATGACTGTACAGCTCAAATTGTAAGCAAACTGAGGTCAAATATACACTTCGATAATACATAATACTCCCTCCGTCCCATGAAAGTTGTCTGAGATTTGTCCAGGTTCGGATGTATCCAGATGCTAAAATCATATAGATACATTCAAATTTTGACAAATCTCATACAAGTTTGGTGGGACGGAGGGAGTACTACCTTGTAAAGAATGAAAAAAGCAGTTACGGCGAAAATATGATATCGCAAACATTAAAGGTGCATGGATGGTACAGTCAGGGAACAGTTTTCTCATGGGTGGTTTTGATTGCGAATTTTAAACATAAAATTTGAATTTGATAGGTTTACAGAGACACATTTAAACACAAATTTTGTTCATAAAGTAAACTGGAGTTTTCGAGGTTGGGAATTCTTTCTCAGTTGTTAGCTCTCACAGGTCCCCAGTTACTGCAGATACTTCTAACCCTGCTACCTAGTAGCCACAATAGAGAGCCTTGTAATAACTTGGTGCATAAACAAACATCCTCCAACGCGCTAGCTCAAAATAAAAACACTGGTAACTTAACTACAAATGTTAATATAGAAGTCCTAGTAACCTGGGATGCAAAGTGGGTATCAATAGCAAGGCAACAGGCCATAAAATATGTAAGTAAACCTTGTCTTACGAATAAGTCAATAGCACTGAGGAAATTCTTTTTCCTTAAATGGTAACTTAGTTATCGAAAGTGCCATTAGAGAAAATCAATTATCGAAAGGGTCTTTCGGACATAGAAACAGGTATAGAATAGGAACTCAGATCTTAGTAATTAATCTTATCTATTAATAAGTTCTACTTATACTTTATAAAAAAAACTAAAACTTCATTACTTCATTTGCGTTTCTGAGCCAAGCAACTTTTTGCCCCATGAGTTTTGGGGTCTTTTTTCTAGGGGTTTATCCTTGCTTTCCCTTTAACAAAAATACTTGTTTTTGCAAGTAACTTTTCGTTTCTATCTATATGAAAATGCAGTTATCTTGCCGGCTAGAACAGAAGTAAGTATTGGTAAGTTGAATAATTGCTTCACAGGTCAACAAAATTATCAATGACTGCAATTTTTTCAGACTTAATTGCAATTAAGGGAACAGAGGCAAACACCTTTTCTGTCAGTATACCGAGTATGCTTAGCTGGACACAGTATAATGAATTACCAATTCGGCTTAGGTTTTGTAGGTTTTCGAGGTTCCGCTGTCAGCGTCATTTTTGGGCAGATGCTGATAGTGCTTCTAGGAATAATGGTCTCCCAGTCCATGTCCCTGCTCACGGGAGGTGTTGCTGATGCCGGCAAGAGGGTTGTGGAGTCCAAGCTGTTGGAGTGGCTTCAATTTGGCGCTGCGGCGTGGCGTGGTGGCAGGGATTGGCTGCTCTCGGATTGGGCTGCTCTTGGAGTGCGGCTGTCTTGACTGTTGCATGTTTGTGGACGGTGGGGGATACAGCCACCTGAAGGGCGTGCTGGCACTGGCCCCGGATCCAGCGTTGAATAAGCTCAAAGGGCTCCTCCGGTTGATGTTCCTTATTGAGCTAGATCCAGTCTTATGGGGCTGGTGACTATCAGCTTGTTAATGCCTGCTGGCTAGGGGTTTCTTCAGGGGTGGATCGACTGCTGGTGCTCTTCTTCTCCGGCGAAGGCGAAGGACGTGTGTGCTTGGTAGCTGCAGCGATGGCAGTTTGCAGCAGTACAACCGTTTGTATCCTCCTTGTGTTCTGTTGCTTGTATGCATACCACCTCTGTATTGTTATGTTTATGAATACAAGTAATGTATGCCTACGGGTGTACACCATAAAAAAAAGCACATAAACAGAACACATGCTTCCAAAACCTAGTGAAATGCGCAAATACAGAACAAAAGATAAAAGAGATATATTAATATATGCATAAAGGGACCTTCTGCAACTGCCAATTGTAGAGGAGTACACCCTTCTTTACCAGTCTTATCTGGATTGGCACCATGATCAAGAAGATACCTCACACTATCCACCATTCCAGCACCAACCGCATGACCCAGGGGTGTAATGCCTATCAAAATCATCAAAACAAGAAGCTCAGCAAAATGAGAGGTTCATACAAGAACAGAATAAATCCATAAGAAGAAATTATGATTTGCTATCTAAGCATGCCTTTGTCAAAACAAAAACACATGAGGGGTAGCTACAGACCAATAGCACAAATAAACTGCAAGAGAACAAGAGAAAGGCACTCATAGGTTGCCTTCTGAAATTGTAATTCACAATGACATCTTGACATGTGGCACATGTTTTTGTCATTTTGGTGATGTTAGCAAGACAGAATGGGGATGGGGATTTTTGGCACGTGGATGCAAAAGCATCTCATAAACCCTAAAGTTTATATTTCGGTAAGTAGTAATTTTAAATAAAAAATTAATTTTGAAAACAAAGGATGATCAAGCACTACTTTTATACTTGTATAAAAATATTTGGCAAAGAAATGATTTCTATGGATTTCAAGGCAAAAAAATATTAAAAATATAGCGTGAATGTTATATGAACATGAGTCGTTTCGATTTTGTTATTTTTACGTGCATGTGGTGCGTTGGAACCCATGTCTTGTAGTACTCTTGTGCATCAATGCATTTTCCGACAGAAAGGTTCTTCAATAGGCAAGGTGGCCACACATGTGGCTTGTTATTTAGGCTAATTGTAAGCCTAAATAAAATGCAGAGTGTTGATTTCAGCTGGATAAACACCACAAAACGGAAAGTGTCGATAGCAGCATAATAGGTATATAACCAAATGTCCTCATATAATTTTGCGTTTTGAAAGTTATATGTCAGTCCATAGCACTATCATGTTCAGAAGTTGCAGTTGATACCAATCAATCAGATACTGCTACGGTGCTACCCAAAATCCAGATCGCTCATTTATAGAGCCGAAAGCAATCAGTAACTACTGATTTGAAAGTTGATCCATCGTAATTAGTAAGTTACTGGCTGACATTGAAGAAAGCTACCTCTGATGGTGCAATATAGAGAAACATTTTATAGGTTATGAATCATTTTCCTTAGAAAATACACTGATGCATATGATAGAAGTAAAGGGGACAGACATTTTGAAGGAAAATCAGAGAAGCAGCCATCAATGTCGGAAGCAACTCTATGTCCAAAAGGCACAAGTTTGTACAACAAAGCACCATACGAGTTTGCTTGATTATAATTTTTACATCACAGCGTGATTTAAGGAATGCTTCCTATTCGGAGCTATTTCACTAGCATAAGCTTGAGATGTGCCAGCAAAGTAAGCTAATGACATCAATGGCATAACATAAACCATCAATGAAGTGATTGATTTTACAGTAAGGGGTGAAGGGAGTTTACTAAAACTACCGGTGAAACACCGCGTCAGCCAAATTGCCATCCAATTCACCAAGATATTTAATTTGCCTGCAGAATCGTACCTATTACCTAATGAAAAAGAGATCAACACCCGGGGGTAATTGCACATTTGCCACACTTTTGTTTTCAAGTAAAGTGTGGCAAATGTGCAAAAACTGCCAAGAGTAATGTGCAACAAATGTGCTAATCAGTTGATTCAGTTCAGCACATTAAGAGTATCGTCACAAACGTCAAGAGCAATGTGCAATCCAAAAAGCCCTAAACTCCTCGGATGATTGCTGCCCAGAAACAACCACGCAGATGAACTAGACACCAATCTCGACAACCTAGCAACTAGCAAGAGTGGAACCGAAGATCAACCTGGGTCGTCCAAGGCGTTGACATCCACCCGGAGCTCCTCGACTAGGTAGGCGCACACTGGTGTCCTCCCGTTTTGGGCAGCTAAGTGCAAGGCCCCCGCGCCGTCATCCTTCACGGCCTCCACCGCCTCCCTGGGGCGGCCCTTCCCGGCATCCAGCGCCGTTACCGTCCCTGCGACACGGATCGGAAAACCCCCCGCCCAAAATCAGCGAGCGATCGAAAAGGAAAAGCGGGTACCGAGAGAGGACCCTCGACGAAAGGGAATGCCGCGCACCGCGCGGACGTACCCTTGAAGCGGCGGAGGTCGCCGTCGATCGCCGCCTGTAGGAGCTGTCGCTCCAGCGCCCTAGGAGCTGCAGACAGGAAATGATTTGAGGTTAGGCTTAGCCCGCGGTTAATTGGAGTTAGGGTAGGATATGGTACGGGGGCTGCTTACCGCCGGCGAGAGGCGGCGCCATGGCGATGGAGGTGTCGAGGGAAGTTGGTGTAGGGTTTTGGAGCGGAGTTAGGGGAAGCGGGAACGGTGACGGGTGCAGGCAGGCGTGTCAACCGGTGGAGATAAAATGGTCGGCACTCAAGAGAACACTACTCCTACTCGGTCGCGCGGTTGACCGACCACTTCCCGCTTCGCCGCGCCATTTTTTGTCGCCAGGAGGCCCGGCATCTCCAATGAGAAATCCGGCGCGTTGCTGCAGAATACTAAACATAGAATCCGTTGCTCATAAGAAAGTGAAAAGAAAACTAGCTAGTGATTTAATTTTATAGCTATACTGTGAACAAAAACAGATTAGGCTATGTTTGCTAGCGAAATATTTTTAAAGTATTTCAGCAATATTATATTAGTTTCTCCAAATACCGCAGTTCTAAGGCCCGTGATAAAAAAATTGTGGCATTAATACTTCAGTATCTCTTAAAATGTACTACCTTCGTTCCAAGGCTTAAGGTTTAGTATATTTTTTTTGAAAAGTCAACGAAAGTAAAGTTTGATCAAAATTTTAGAATAATCTATCAATAAATATGATATTTTGTAGAATATTTCATTATCTATCGAATAATATTAATTTTATATTTTACATGTTAATGATTTTTTATAAAAACTTAGTCAAACTTAACATAGTTTGACTTTCTGGAAAAAATAGGCCTTAAACCTTAGGATGGAGGTAGTATTAATATTATAAAAGCAACCTTGAATCTTTTTTCTTTAAACTGAAGTATATTGCAAGTCCACGGAATTAAATAGTACTACATTTCATTCTAATAAATAATGGTTATATTTTTCACAAAAAGTCAAACTACGTAAAGCTTGACCATATTCTTATAAAAATCATTAATACTTACAATCCAGAATCAACACCATTAGACGCATTGTGATATATATTTTTCATATGGAATATCATAGTTTTTGATAGCTTTCTTCTAAAAGTTTAGTCGTACTTTACTTAGCTTGAATTTTCTTAAAGCCCTATTCATTGTAATTGAGGGGGTATATTTTTTAATACTTCACATTTAGAAAAAATATATGTTGCTAAACTACCGCGGGTTGAAAAGATGGCTTTTAAACGGTTTTGTTAATTCTTGGACGACTCGCATACAATTGGGTTATTCTGTGATTCTTCATGCGAACCATGAGTTGTGATGTAGATTGCAACTCCGATTTTCTAGTTGCACATAAAGTTGCAACTAACAGAAAAAAATGCCACGCACATTTTGATTGCTTTGTGATGTGTGCTAGTTATGAGTTACAGCATTGGTTGCAACTAAGAAAATATCCTCAACCGTTAAACTTCTCCGTCATTCATGTTTGTCACAGGGTGCAACATGTGTTATAAATGAGATTCGATGATTGAGATTAAGATAATTTCGATCGACTGAGATTTAGTTTTGAGAAACGAGGCAAAAAAACTAGTCATTTTTATTAATTATGGATTGCACTATTGATGCATGTAAAATGTGATGGAGATGTGCCCTAGGGGGTCCACCATTGGGCTCACTCGACGAGAGGAATAAGGACCAGAAGGGTCCAGTCGCTCGGGCGACTGGGCTAAAACCCCTGGCGACTAGGCTTAAACCCTGAAGACTGGCGACTGGCCCATAGGCCCACGCGACTGAAGATAATCGCATGAGTTTCTAGTCTCTAACCACCGAGAAATATATCTCGGGAAGTTTCCGACTTCTTCTGTATGCACATATGCAAGTCACTGGCCGTGTGGGCTCTCTTATAGGTGCGTTTGAAGTATGAGTCGAAGGCTATCTTCAGGTCGAACCAACAAAAGATGGAGTTCTCCGGGAGGTCGTTGAGCCATACCCAAGCCGGGCCAACAAGATACAACTAGAACATGCGGCAAGCAATATTGGGGTTTCCTCCGGCAAAATCGATGGCGTTGTAATTGTCCTCGATCTAGGTGTCGGGCCTCTCCTTGCCATCATAATGCTTCAACTTTCCGGGTAGCTTGAGGCTCAGGCCTTTTGGCGTTTTTTCCTCGCAGATCCTCTTCCCAAAGCACTTGGGGCCAATGTAGCCAACTTGGTATTCATTCAGGCGTTGCCGAGTATCTCGTACACTCCACCTGCCAGCAGGGGTGCTGGAGCGAGATTTTGACCTTCTGCCTCCGCCTCCCTTACTGGGTGGTGGTGACGGAGAGTCGTACGGGGGCTTGTGATACCTCTTGCTTCCGCTATCCGATTCTCCGTGTCCCTCCTAGCGGTGCTGGCTCCGGCTGCGGTGGCTTCCTCCGCCATCTTGGCGGTGCTGGCTCCGGCTGCGGTGGCTTCCTCCGCCATCTTGGCGGCTACCTCCTTCGCATCGGGATTTCCTGTCCTCAGTTGAGCGGTCGTCGTTCCGGCTTCTCCTAGGCTCAACGTTGTCTCATATATTAATTCCACCAGGCCCATGGGGTCTGGTGTTTCCGGCTGGACTACGTCGGTGAGGGTGCGGTGGTGCATAGAGATGCTTTGGTGGCGAGGTGTTACGGTACTTGTCCTTGCCAGTGAACATTGGATCTTTCCCCTTAGCTTTGTCCTTAGGAGTATCCGAAGGTATGGGGATCAGATTTGGGTGTTCCTTCGTCTTTCTCCGGCGCTCTGTTGAGCCGGTGCGCGATTGGTCATTGCGGTGCTCGTGTTGCTTTCCGGGTTGGAAGCTAGCCTGCGCAAAATATCCTCCTCGCTCTGCTGCTTCATGGCAGTGCCAACGATTTTCCCGAGGTACTCAAGGTCGACCTTATCGTCGTCGTTGGCCAGGAGCTTCGCCGCTTTTTGCATGTAGTCTATTGGAGTTGCCAGAGTTTTGCAGTGAGTTGCGCCGTCAAAGTTGATGTTGCAAGGGGGGATAGCATCTCTCCACGTCGTCTTATTCTGCTTCGCTTCCTCCTCGGTCCACTTCATGTGGGTTGCCCATTGTTCCACGAGCTCTACCGCTTTCTCATATTCTTCCTCCGCCATCTGCTCGTGCTCGCGGGCTTTCTCGTACTTTTTGGCTGTGTCAACCTTGTCCTTTAGGATAGTTGAGCTAAGCTTGACCAAGTTCTGAGCTTCCGCCAGGAGTTCTTTTCGTCTAGCTCGAAGGCTTTCGGATCCGCCACTACCTATGGGGTGATCGGATTGGTCATGATTTATTTTTGCTGGATGCTTTCTCCATTCTCGCCTGCCATCTGCATGAGCGTTTCATCTACTTAGAGCATCTCCAACAGACGCGCTATATAGGCCGCGCGGCATAAAAACGTCCGATATAGCGCGCGCGGGAGGGAATGTGTCGCTCCAGCACGCGCGGTAAACGGCGCGGCGCTGTAAAAAATTTAGGGCGCGCGGCGTTTTGCACAAACCGGAGCGGCATATCTGGCGCGTCGGCTACAGCGCGCGGCAACGCTCGTCCAAGCGCGAAAAAGCCAACGGCTGGAAATTTCCTCCCCCCGCGCCCGCGCCCTCATTTCCCCACCTACCGCCGGCGCGAAATCCAGCCGCCGCCGGTCGACTCCGCGGCCGCCCCCGCTTCTGCGCGCCGCCGCGCCGTAGATCCGCGTCGCCCGCACCTCCTCCTGGCAGCAGCGGACGCTCCGCCGCACTGTGTCGCTCGCGCCGCCGCCAGCGACGAGCTGTACTCGGCGCTCCTTCTCCGCGGCCCCATTCGCGCCACCGTCGCGTTCTCCTCCGCGCAGGCGTCGCCATGTCGTCCTCGTCGTCCTCGAGCTTGCTAGCAACATGGCGCGCCCATGGTGCTCGCCCATTTGCTCGCAAGGTATGAACCTCCGCCGGCCGGCCTCTATTAGTCGCCAATTATCTACAATAGTTCATAGTGAAGTAATTTTATACAAATGTTTGTAGAGTTCATCATATGATTCATCGGATGACGAGCTCGACCAAGAAGAAGAGGAGAACATATCGATACTATTAGCATACCGCGCCGTTAAGAGGCCAAAATTTGGTGGATCGGTGTTCGGTAGACAGAAGTTGTGGAGAGAAAGGATAAAAGGGCATGAGAAGTTGATGCGGTCGTATTTCAATGAGAATCCGATTTTCCCCGAAAGCTATTTTCGGCGGCGTTTCCGGATGAGTCTCAACTTGTTCAAGCACATTGCAACGGAGGTCACCAAATATGATCGCTTCTTTGAGAAAAGGAGGAATGCCGCCAGAGAACTTGGTCATAGCACATATCAAAAGGTGACCGCCGCCTTGCGTATGTTGGCATATGGTATACCGGCGGATCTTATTGATGATCATTTGGCCATGGGAGAGAGCACTTCTATCTTGTGTGTGAAGCGCTTTGTCGTTGCAATTGTCAATGTCTTTGGCTCCACATACTTGAGAGCCCCCAATGCTCAAGACACGGCAAGACTTTTGGAGATCAACGCCAACCGGGGGTTTCCCGGTATGCTTGGTTCCATTGATTGTATGCATTGGAGTTGGAAGAATTGTCCAGCGGCATGGCATGGACAATTCAAAGGCTACAAGAAGGATGCCACCATAGTACTTGAAGCGGTGGCCGACCAAGAGACTTGGATATGGCATGCTTTCTTTGGAATGCTCGGATCTTGCAATGACATCAATGTTCTTCAACGGTCACCACTAATGACAAGACTTGCAATGCGGGAAGGTCCATTGGTGGAGTTTGAAGCAAATGGCCACAAGTACAACTATGGCTACTTCCTCGCCGACGGCATATATCCAAGGTGGCAAACTTTTGTGAAGCCAATTATTCAACCAAAAGGTAAGAAGCAAACCCAATTCCACAATGCACAAGCGGCGGCTAGGAAAGATGTAGAGAGAGCATTTGGGATTTTGCAAGCCCAATTTGCCATTGTTAGAGGACCGGCTAGATTTTGGGACCAAGATTGCCTTTGGTATATCATGACCGCGTGTGTAATCATGCACAACATGATTATAGAGGATGATCGCGGAAAAGATGTGGATCATACCCACTACGACTTGATGGGGGTTCCCGTGCAAGTGAGGAGATCCGCACATAGGATTGCCCGATTCATTGCCTCATACCATGCCATTCGGTGCAACGACACACATGCTGAGCTTCAAAAAGATCTCATGGAAGAATGGTGGAATTGGAATGGACAACAATACTTGCATATTTGTTGTATTTGTTTGAAAAGTATGTGTTGTATTGTCTGAAAACCATGTTGTATTGTTGTATGTTGGACGTGTTGTATTTGGTGTGAAGTATTGTTGTGAACAATGTATTGTATTTGGATGGTACAATTTATTTATGATTTTTTATATATTGTTTGATCTTGTTGGATGCATACTTGTGCGTGTTTGTTGTTTGCGCCGCGCCCGCGCGCTGCAAAATGGCGCGTCCGGCGGAGGTGCTATTTTACCGCGCCAACGCACGCTGCAAAATGGCGCACCCGGCGGGGGAGAAATCGCTCCGGCGCGCGGCAACGGTTTACAACGCGCATAATCTGAGGTTTAGCGCGCCGCGATATAGCGCGCCTGCTGGAGATGCTCTTACCTATCTTGAAAGTTCAGGATCCGACCTATCGGTTGATCCGTCCTACGGGTGCGGACCCGTGGCGGAGCATCAGGAAGCACTAGATCCGGGATTGCTGCTTGAGGCGGAGTCTTCTCTGAAACGTCCTGCTCCTCCTCATCTAGGCAAGCTAAGGTTGCGAAAACCTTCTTTGGGCGATATCATTCACCATCAGCTTCCTCAACGACGTCCAACTCCTTACAATATGCCTCGTACTCTTCCGAAGCCATGGGGGAGACGTCTTCTGAGATTGGGCTGAGGCTATCGAGCAAAGCATCATCGTTGTTTCCGGCACCTTCTAGGTTCTTGGATCCATTTCTATCTCCGGCATCCTCTAGTTGCATCAGTCAGGCACCTTCCTAAGGAGAGGCCGATCCTGGTGTATGTGCGAGGAAATGCACGAAGTGACACCTTTGCTTCTCTAACACCTGGAAAACCCAAGTGGATCTGTGTTGGTCCTCCACCGCTTTTTCCTGCGGAGGGGCGGATAGGGTGAGTTTTGAAATTTCCAGATCCAAGGCGGAATCTTCCTTAGGGAATTCCAGCGACTCGGATTGGATCGTTGCAACTGCATCCAGCTCAGCGGCGATTGTAGTTGTAGTACCTACTAGGGCGTTTCCGTCGGAATCGACGGTTTCGCCGATGAAGATGGGTATCCCGCCGATCGGGATGATGGAGAGCTTGACGGGGTCGGTCCTAGCCGGAATCCAACACTCGTCCGGAGGGACAATTGGAAAGTTGTCGGCGTACAAGACACGCCCCACGGCGATTGTGTCACCGACGCCTCCAAAGGCGGAACCCGCCCGGTTCCGGCCTCCAGACGCCGCTAGCCCCACAGCGGGAGCCAACTGTCGTTGCCTACTCGACAATACCCCGGAGAAGGGATCCTCATGGAGGGGAATGAACATGGGGCCATAGGGCGGAGAGCCATCGGGACAGGGGTACGCGAGTTACCCAGCGTCGGAACATGCTGCACGGAGGTAGGGTCGACTGCTGCTTTTCTGGAATTATGTGGGAGCTTTCGTGTTGTTACAATGAGTTGTGGTTCTGCCTCTAGAGCTCCCAGGACCCGGCTTATAAAGGCGCCCAGATCTAGGGTTTCTATGGAGAGTCCTACACGGAATAAAAGATAACTAACTATGAAATATTACATTGCCGTGCACGCCAAGGATCCACGTACGTCCAAGATCCGGCTCCTTCGGAGAACCTTCTAGATCCGACTTGCGTTGTCTTGGATGGATCCGGCTCCTCGTTCCTGGGCTGGACTTCTTCCATCTTTAATCAACAACAAGTGGACCGTCCGGTGGGCCATATGCCACAACCACCATCTGTGGGTCACCCGGACTTGCCGGATTACTGACAGTACTGTTGGATACACGTTAATCATACCCACAACATCTCCTATTGGTTGAATGTCAAACTATACGTATGAACTTTATCATTTATATTTAAGTGTCTGAACTAGGTGTGGATGCACTAACATATCAAGTGTGACCCTTGATTAATTAAGCTCTGCTTAATTAAGTGGTTTCTGATAATTGCTAAGGATCATATTGACCTTTTCTTGTAAAAAATGATGACTTTAAATAAACTTGTGAGCCTTCATGGTTGCTAGCTAATTTAGAGGAAAATTTAAAATAGCTGCCTTGTTGCCTCAAATAATGTTGCCTTGTGATATGGATAAGCTACTATTGCCTCTACTCCGTGGTTGCATCTTGATGAATGTCCCATGATCCAAATGACCCACATGTTCCTTATATGATCCATTTGTTCCTGATGTTGTCTAACAAATAATTCTCTCTAATCATTCTTTGGGGATGAAGACTAATTCTTGATTCCCTTTAGCTAGTCTTCAATTTTAAAAATGTCCCCAAAAATATGGAGAGAAACATTTTAACATAACTCCCCATTTCTTTGTCTTTGTTCTTTGTCTCTCTTTGTTTTTGTATTATTTGTATACTGATTTATTTTATGGGACTTGCAAATAATTGGATAATTATAAACGTAATAAAGATTAAATTATTTATCCATTATAAATTTTCCATTGTGTTTTATCTTTAATATTGTATATTGCATTATTGTTTAGAATTCAAATTCTTGTTTGAATTCATATTTTGAATTCAATTTAAATTATTTCTCCCACAACTAAAATAATTCAGCAAATGTCATGTCAAAATTTATCGCACTCATGTCAATGACCTAAGTCAGTTCCCATCAACATAAGAGAAACTTCGATCACTTTGACGATTTAGATAAAAGCGCAAATTTTTTCTAGATTTTTGTATGCATAAATGCAATGCACACACCCGTTTCTCTCAATTTCTGGTGTCAAAACCTAGGATGTTACAACCGGCTATGGCTACAACTGGTTGGAAGTTAGCGTTTTCGTTCTTGATTCGGCTGGGATCAACAACAGTAATCGATTCCGTCGGATGGATCCGAGTGCCCCAGCTACATAATGGACCTCCTTGATAGTAAGTTAGGCCAAATTTGGCTATGGGCCCTTGGACACCTTGTTTTCTACAATATGATTTTCTTTTCAATTAGTATTAGAACATGAAAGCGCGCGTTGCCGCGCCCGTCCATCATAAAAATAGTAAAGAATGACGTAAGTATTTGAGAAAAACTGCATCAAACTATCCCCATCAATATCAATCTCCAGTCAGACATTAAGAAGTGGTCGATATGAACCAAGGTAGTATTTTTGAACAAATTGTGCATACAAGCTCGGAAAATATACCGCAGATAGAACATCAAGTATAATTAATTAGCACTTCTCTGATCCATATTAAGTGCCACTGTTTAGTACAACTTTGTACGAAATCAACAACACTTAATATGGATCGTGGGAGGTGTTGAGTAACATATTGTACTAGGTATAGGTCCCCGTGTTTTGTCAGGGTTGTACCTGTAATTGTACATGTGTCCTCCTATATATACATGAGCAGCCGACCCTGTTGGTGTTGTACAATCTCCAATACCTTTCTACATGGTATCAGAGGCCCTCCGGCCCTGACCTAGTCGCCACCCCCTTCCCATTGGGCGCCGCCGCCACTCCCCTCCCTAGCCCTAGCCGCTGCCCCAGCTGGCGTGTAGTTGACACACGTCTGTTGGGAACCCCAAGAGGAAGGTGTGATGCGTACAGCAACAAGTTTTCCCTCAGTAAGAAACCAAGGTTATCGAACCAGTAGGAGTCAAGGGCCACGTGAAGGTTGTTGGTGACGGAGTGTAGTGCGGCGCAACACCAGGGATTCCGGCGCCAACGTGGAACCTGCACAATACAATCACAATACTTTGCCCCAACTTAACAGTGAGGTTGTCAATCTCACCGGCTTGCTGTAAACAAAGGATTAAACGTATGGTGTGGAAAATGATGTTTGTTTGCGAAGAACAGTAAAGAACAGAGTTTGCAGTAGATTGTATTTCAGATGTAAAAGAATGGACCGGGGTCCATAGTTCACTAGTGGTGTCTCTCCGATAAGAAATAGCATGTTGGGTGAACAAATTACAGTTGGGCAATTGACAAATAGAGGGCATAACAATGCACATACATATCACGATGACTACTATGAGATTTAATCAGGGCATTACGACAAAGTACATAGACCGCTATCCAGCATGCATCTATGCCTAAAAAGTCCACCTTCGGGTTAGCATCCGCACCCCTTCCAGTATTAAGTTGCAAACAACAGACAATTGCATTAATTATGGTGTGTAATGTAATCAACACAAATATCCTTAGACAAAGCATTGACGTTTTATCCCTAGTGGCAACATCACATCCACAACCTTAGAACTTTCTGTCACTGTCCCAGATTCAATGGAGGCATGAACCCACTATCGAGCATAAATACTCCCTCTTGGAGTTACAAGTATCAACTTGGCCACAGCCTCTACTAGCAACGGAGAGCATGCAAGAACATAAACAACACATATATGATAGCTTGATAATCAACTTGACATAGTATTCCATATTCATCGGATCCCAACAAACACAACATGTAGCATTAGAAATAGATGATCTTGATCATGATAGGCAGCTCACAAGATCTAACATGATAACACAATGAGGAGAAGACAACCATCTAGCTACTGCTATGGACCCATAGTCCAAGGGTGAACTACTCACACATCAATTCGGAGGCGATCATGGTGATGAAGAGTCCTCCGGGAGATGATTCCCCTCTCCGGCAGGGTGCCGGAGGCGATCTCCTGAATCCCCCAAGATGGGATTGGCGGCGGCAGCGTCTCTGGAAGGTTTTCCGTATCGTGACTCTCGGTACAGGGGTTTTCGCGACGAAGGCTATAAGTAGGCGGAAGGGCAGAGTCGGAGGGCTGACGAGGGGCCCACACCATAGGGCGGCGCGGGACCCCCTTTGGCCGCGCGGCCCTATGGTGGCGGCGCCTCGTCGCCCCACTTCGCATCCCTTTCGGTCTTCTGGAAGCTCCGTGGAAAAATAAGACCCTGGGCGTTGATTTCGTCCAATTCCGAGAATATTTCCTTTGTAGGATTTCTGAGACCAAAAACAGCAGAAAAAAACAACTGGCTCTTCGGCATCTCGTCAATAGGTTAGTGCCGGAAAATGCATAATAATGACATAAAGTGTGTATAAAACATGTGAGTATCATCATAAAAGTAGCATGGAACATAAGAAATTATAGATACGTTTGAGACGTATCAAGCATCCCCAAGCTTAGTTCCTACTCGCCCTCGAGTAGGTAAACGATAACAAGGATAATTTCTGAAGTGACATGCTATCATAATCTTGATCAATACTATTGTAAAGCATATGAGATGAATGCAGTGATTCGAAGCAATGGTAAAGACAATGATTAAACAACTGAATCATATAACAAAGACTTTTCATGAATAGTACTTTCAAGACAAGCATCAATAAGACTTGCATAGGAGTTAACTCATAAAGCAATAGATTCTTAGTAGAAAGCTTTGAAGCAACACAAAGGAAGATATAAGTTTCAGCAGTTGCTTTCACCTTCAACATGTTTATCTCATGGATAATTGTCAACACAAAGTAATATGATGAATGCAAATAAGCAAGTATGTAGGAATCAATGCACACAGTTGATACAAGTGTTTGCTTCTAAGATAGAAAGAAGTAGGTAAACTGACTCAACATAAAGTAAAAGATAGGGCCCTTCGCAGAGGGAAGCATGGATTACTATTTTTGTGCTAGAGCTTTTCATTTTGAAAACATAGAAACAATTTTGTCAACGGTAGTAATAAATCATATGTGTTATGTATTAGACATCTTATAAGTTGCAAGCCTCATGCATAGATTACCAATAGTGCTCGCACCTTGTCCTAATTAGCTCGGATTTACATGGATTATTATTGCATAACATATGTTTCAACCAAGTGTCACAAAGGGGTACCTCTATGCCGCCTGTACAAAGGTCCAAGGAGATAGATCGCATTTGATTTCTCGTTTTTGATAGATCTCAACTTAGACATCCATACCGGGACAACATAGACAACAGGTAATGGACTCCTCTTTAATGCATAAGCATTCAACAACAGATAATATTCTCATAAGAGATTGAGGATTGATGTCCAAACTGAAACTTCCACCATGATTCATGGTTTTAGTTAGCGGCCCAATGTTCTTCTCTAACAATATGCATACTCAAACCATTTGATCATGATAAATCACCCTTACTTCAGTACAAGACGAACATGCATAGCAACTCACATGATATTCAACAAAGGTGTAATAGTTGGTGGCGTCCCCAGAAACATGGTTACCGCTCAACAAGCAACTTATAAGAAATAAGATACATAAGCTACATATTCTTTACCACAATAGTTTTTAAGGCTATTTTCCCATGAGCTATATATTGCAAAGACAAATAATAGAATTTTAAAGGTAACACTCAAGTAATTTACTTTGGAATGGCAGAGAAATACCACATAGTAGGTAGGTATGGTGGACACAAATGGCATAGTTTTTGGCTCAAGGATTTGGATGCACGAGAAGTAATCCCTCTCAATACAAGGCTTAGGCTAGCAAGGTTGTTTGAAGCAAACACAAGTATAAACCGGTACAGCAAAACTTACATAAGAACATATTGCAAGTGTAACATCCCAAATTTCAATAAAAGAGAGAAGAAGAATTCCAGAGATCCAAATTTCAGAACCAACAAAAACTTTTCAATTGCATATAGTGCCCTGGATAGGACTTGTGCATTTTGAGTGATATGCCATGATGATTGTTCTATTGTTTATGTGATGAACTCTAAAACCCTAAAGTGATCAAGTGAAGATCACCAATCAAATAAATCAAAAAGAGAAAGAAATCAAATAAGAGTAAAACCCTAAAAACCCTAACATATGGCTTATGCCATTTTTGCAAACTTTGACCCTAGACCCATTTGACTTCACCATTACTTGTAATATGCTATTTGATGGTTATTACAACTTTGGGGAATCAAAGAAATACCTTTTAAACCAAATCCAAAATCAAAATTTTGCTCACATAGGATAATGGTCATTTCGACTTTTATAGTCCGGTCACCACTTTGAGCCTCTAGTTTTTAAGATTTCTAAACCAAACAAATCTCATTCTTTGCATTTCATCCAAGTACTCAACAAGATGAACAACTTCGTAAAGACCAGTACACCAAATTCATCTTGGATCAAAAGTTAGAAGCAAGCAAAGAGGAGACTTTGAAACTTTGGCAAGATCACCAATTTTCAAATTTTGATCAAACCAGGCCACCTCTTGCTCACCACTTAACCTAGCAATGATCCCTGGACCTCACCCTACCTAGACCATGCATTGACACCTCCTGGACACGACCAAACATGGCCTAGCCATGGCCATGCCGGCCACGTTCCACCTCGACGCCTGACAAGGGATTAACTTATCAATGCCTACGGGTTGTAGACTAGGATTTAGTTGGAAGTAAAGGGCAAGGAGATCTCGAAGGTTTCAGCCGAAGAGTACTCGACGATTATGAAAACTAGGGTTTGAGAAACAATGATTCGATGCTTTCTTTGTCCCTCGACTCCCCCTTATATAGGAGGTGGAGCCGAGGAATTCGTATTGTACAAGTTACAGAGTACGGGAGGGTTTCCAACTCATCCCGCAAGATTACAAACATCATCTCCTAATACAACTCTAACTTTCCTTAATATCAACTTTGGGCCTCCGATTCTTCTTATTCATCGAGTCGTGGGCCTTCAGTAAACCCCGGGTACTATCTTCGGTAGGCCCATTGGGGATGCCTATGTCAGTAGCTCCCGAGATTTTGCTTGAATCGTAGAGTCAGGGAAAATCTCCACTGTTTATATTTACTCGACGACTTTAAACTCCTTTATATTTCTTCATATGCATTTCTATATTGTATAGGGATAACGGTAATTGGGGCTAGTTCATCTGACGGATCAGGTACTAGTTAACTGCTCTAGTGGCAATCCGCAAAAACCTACTTCAAGATCACGTCCCCGGACATGATCTCGGGATACTGGTGTAAACTTCGACAGGTGCCGCTTAAGGTCTTACCATTCCGTCGAGTCCCGGTCATATTTATTGGGTACCTAACGCGTCCGTTAGGATTTTTCTTCGTATCCGTTGATACGGATAAAAGTAGCAAACCGACGTCAGAGACGGCGCCACGCCACTCAGAACGGATCTGGGGTCTTACCTTCGCAAAGTTTTGCGGCATTCGGAAATTGTTCGCGACTTTGGCGTTCTGAGAATATATTGTCGAGTGCTTATTCGGCTGTTGGAATGGCACATTTTATTGAGTCAACGGATGACTTATATTGCTCTACCGATGGGAGTATATGTAGAGTTACTTTATAACTCGAAATATACTCTCTTGCTCTTTTATCTTTCTTTTTTTATAATTTCATCGGGCACGCGAACAGCGTTCCCGATGGGAGTAGCCCCCGAGGCTACAGCCAAGGACTTGTACTTGGGTGTAGGCTCCACGCCTTATGGTGCTATATTTTCTTTTTCTCCCGATATTTTCAAATCTCTCGGGTGCGCGAACAGCGCTCCCGATGGGAGTAGCCCCCGAGGCTATGAACAAATATTTGTATTTGATCATAGGCTCCCACCATTTCTATTTTGTCTTTCGCGAATTTTTCAATTTTCCAAAGTAGCCCCCGAGAATTTGATCATTAACTTGTATTTGATCAAAAGCTCTCCAATATCTTTTGTTGTCACCTTTTTATGAAAATATTGAGTCGAAATTCTCCTTGCTGAAGTGACATCATTGCTGACGATAACCACGACCACTGTTCCTGAAAATCGCGAGATGTTCTCTCTCGCTGCCTCGTGGGCCCAAATTGCGCATCATATTGACACGTCGTGCAAGTGGGGGACACACGTCCTCCGCTTTTCCTGGCGCACGCATTGTAATGCTTGTAGGGCGAAGTTACTTTCTTACCCCTGTTCCATGTGTACATCATCTACCGCACACTTTTTTGATCCAACGGTTCACCGTTTCGCCGCACCTCTATTTAAGATCTTCATCTTCTTCCTCCAGCACTTTCGCTCGCGCCGCTTCCCTGCTCTCCTCTGCAAAAATCCCCTCTTGCGCTCCACAACTCCCTGAGCTCAAACACTCTCACATTGTGTTCCTGCGCCATTGTTGATGCCACCGCGCAGATTGACCAGGCACAGTACTCCTGAATCCAAGATGGCTTCCGTGGATCTTGGGAGCGCTGAGTGGGAGAGATCTAAAATCTCGACCCAAGACATCAACCTCCTGAAGAAGCTGGGAATCAGCAAGAAATCGAAGGCGCTGTGCTTCCCCAGCGAAGAAAGCTACCCAACCCCTCCGATGGAGTATCGGGTTAGTTTCGTCGATCATCTCATCCGTGGCCTCTCTGCCCCCATTCACCCTTTTCTTCGGGGGTTGCTTTTCGTTTATGGACTGCAACTTCATCACCTCACACCCAACTCTATCCTCCATATTTCCATTTTAATTACTCTTTGTGAATCCTTCCTCGGCGTCCAGCCTAACTGAGCCAGGGGGTTGCTGTGGAAGCGTATCTTTTTCTGCCGCCGCAATGGCTCTCCCAATGTCGCCTATAACATAGGCGGCATTGTTATCTCCGTTCGCCCCGATGTCGATTATTTCGATGTCAAATTCCCTGACTCAGTTCAGGGATGGCGCAAAAAATGGCTATACATTCATGAGGAAAATCATGGATGTGCTGAAGACAACATCCCTCCCTTTGATGGTGCCGAAAAAATCTTCCGCCGCCGTTCCTGGGATGCAGAAGCTACCGAGGAAGAAAAAACGGCGACGGAAGCATTAATGACCCGCATCCGCGAGCTGCAAAACACCCGCGGCCAAGAACTATCGGGTATCCAGATCACAACTTATTTCCTTAGAATCAGAGTGCAGCCTCTGCAGGCTCGCAAAAATCCCCTCTGGAAGTATGCTGGCGACAAGGATGCGGATCGCCTGTCGGTGGATTTATCGGTCAAGGACTTGGAAAAGCTTGTCCGAAAAATTTCCTCCCTCAGCAAAAAGGATCCTATCCCATCTTCTTGTCGAGTAAAACCATATAGCGCCGCCAATGCGCTCCCCAAGGTAACTTTTTATCGACTCTCTATTTTTGTTTGACAACTTGTGCATAACTCTTTTATTGACATCCCTCTTTGCTTTATACAGAACCATCCCGCTATTGTCTCTCTTCCTCCCCTTCCTGAAGGTGGAGAAGTCGAAGAACGAGACATTATCGATGATGATAACCAAGATCCTCCTGGCGCTAATAGTGAACCCGCAGGTTCTCGAAAATCTGCGGGATCTTCTGAAAAGGAGGCTGAATCCGAGGGTACCACCTCGGCACACTCTCCTCCTCCTGCTGTTTCTCCAAAGAACAAAAGGAAGAGGACTGAAGTCAAAGATTCCGGCACTTCCAAAGCCGAAGAAGCTGCTCCTTCACGTCGGAAGGCAGCTTTCGATCCATACCTAGAAGCCCTCGTCAGTTCGTAAGTCATCTTTTGTTCTTTATTGTTTTTCCCCTTGAAAACTTTTGTCTATCTTTCTTCTTATATTGTCGCCATTTAATTGAAGTGATGACGAGGAGGAAATACCAGCTATTGATGCGACTGCTCGAACGAGTACGTCGCATACTCTAGTTGTTTCTGGGGTGCAAATTGAAGGAGAGGAATCTTCGCCTCCTCAACAGAACATCGACGCACCAACTCCTCCTGCAAGCCCTCTTGTCCCTTCACCAAAAAGGGCGAGAGTTGAATCAATCGCACAGCCTACCCTACAATTGGGTAGCTCTTCGACTCCTCTTCTAGATGATGTAAGCCTTTGAATACAGTCTCACGCTGTCGATGTTTTCTCTGTTTACTTTTTTATTTTATTTTTTGCTATCGCATTTTTTGTTCCCTACCGACACTTTCTTTCTCTATCTTTCTTTTAAAAACCTTTGATTAAGGAGTTCATCCGCTTCGGTGCCCAATTTGTTGGGTACCGTGACTACGCTAGCAAAGCTGAAGGTAATATCTTGTTGCTTCTCTTTACCCTTGCCTGCTCACTTCTTTCTTGTCGATGTTTTTAACTAGTTTCATCTTTCTTGACAGAAAAACTGGCGGAAGCCAATGAGCGTGCCAACACACTTGCTCAAAAATTAGAGAAAAGTGAGGAGGCTCGTAAGAAGGCCGAATCAGATGCTAGTGAAGCGAGGACAGAGGCTGACAAGGCCAAGGCCGACGCTGCTGGTGTCGAAGACCTTAAGAAGAGGCTTCATGATGCCGAAACTTCGCTGAGCGAGCATATAACTGCACAATCTGCTCGCGAGGACGCGATTATTAAACTCCTGAGGTCGCAAAACCATCGCTTTGTCAGTAAGTAACTGAACCATTTTGCGTTCTTTGGACTTGCTTTTCTTCACTCGTTTGTTGATCAGTAAATTTTTGTTTTGACAGGTAAAACGTCTCAGGAATTTGAACTTGAAGATCCCGACAATGATCCTCTACTTGACGCCCTTTCGTTCCTTGAATTTCACGGGACAAAAGCACGCGAGGGCATTGATCAAGCTAAGGCAGGACTGTCGCGACTCTTCCCCTACTTCTTCCCGAAGAAAGAGGAACCCGCAACTTTTCTTGCCCTTGCCAAGTGTTTTAATCCGCCAGAAGATCTTGGACTGAAGGTGCGCCAAGAAAATATGAAGGTCGCTGTTGAAAGCACCGTCGCCCTTGTTGCTGACAGCCAGCAAAACATCGACTGGACCAAAGTTGGCGACACGCAGGAGATGGAGACCACAAAATGGCGATCACTGATCAGGGCTGCGAAGCCCAACACAAAGAAGATCCTCGCGTATCTTGGATTCGCGCCTACTCCTACTCCTAGCTCGTCCAAGCCGGAGGTCTAGTAGAATGCCTTATCTTTTTCTGTTTGTTATTTTCCTGTTCCTTCTGAAATTGTCGCCATTGTAGCTGTGGCAACAACTATCGTAGTAATTCTTTTGAAGACTCCTTCTGTAATATTTATGTAAATGTCCCAAAGATCAATGGAATTCTGTTTTGTGTGATGATTGATTCTGAAATTTTCTTTTCCAGTTGATATTTGATAACTACTCCGCAAATCCTCATCATGCCGACACTTTTCCTGCGTCCTCCTTCTCGAAGAAAACATTTGTCGCCGATGACTTTGTCGAAGGTCCTTCAAGAAAACACTCCTCGCAAGATTTGCAAGAACTTCACCAACAACTTCAGTCCATGAAAAAGCAGACTCTTGCAATGATGGAGCAATCTCGCAAAGCATCTGAAAGGGAAAAGATTGCTCTTCAACAAGCTAAGGAAGCCATAAACGCCAAGGAAGCTGCTATTTCAGAAGCTGAAAAAGCAACTACTCGAGAAAATTTTATGCTTGATTTGATGATTGAGGCTAGTGCAGATATGTCAGGTATGTTCTTGCAAACCGAGATTCCCGTTTTTCTCACTTCTTCCCTTCTCGAGATTCTTATATTGTCACCAATTTAGGCTCCTTTATCGACGCTGCTGCTGAAGATGAAAGAGTGAATGCGAGGACAAATCTTCTCGTCAACCTTTCCCTTGACCATGGCTCTTTATTCTGGGCCACTCCCGAGCGGACCCGACAAATTGTTAGGTTTCAAGACCGCGCCTGTCAGGTTCGCGAGTTCCTTGATTTCTGCACCAGGACTCTGACTTTGGTTTACAAGACGTTGTTTCCTCGGAATGAGGCACCCGACACTATTCTTGGATTGTTGGAGAAGTTTCAAGATGCTCCTCGTATCCATCACTTTTACGAGCTCAACTATCTGCTGGTGCCAGGTTTGCTATGATGATGATCAAAATCTGCTACCCCAAGTTTGACATGAGCCAAATTGTTACCAAGTGCTTAGCCAAGATGGCGAAGAGGAAAAGGGATGTCAGCAAAATTGATGATCATGTGACCCATGTGGCAGAAGATATGATGGATGAACTTCTTCGGATGGACTCTGAATTCTTCGAAAGGGGCAGCTATGCTGAACATAGTACTCGTACTGCAAATACTGGACGGATGACCATAGATAATATATTGAGCCGGAATTGATTTTCTTTTTCTCCTAACCTGTCGATTTTCTTCAAACATGGCGCCCTGTATTGTTGCAAACATATACTATATTGTACAGCTTAAAAATATTTCTATTTTTCTTCCTCAAGCCCCCGAGTGTTTCGGTGGTAAATCTCTTTATTGTGTATGCGAGGTTGTAAACCAAGGCAACCGAATTTTTATTGAGGATACTGTATTTGCGGGTATAAGCCCCCGAGTATTTTGTTCTTTTGCTGATTGCTATTTTGTATTTTCTTTTTATTTGGCGAGGTATTTGATACCAAGGCAAAATACTTCTTGCACATTAGATTTATCTATGTTGTGTATATGCTGTATTTTCGAGGCGTAAGCCCCCGAGTATGTCGACGAAAAGATATGTATCTCATCACTATATTTTATTATATTGCAGCACCGCGAGCCCGCCTCATTAAAAACCTTTCCAGCCCCACTCGGTGCCCTGAAAAGGAAAAGAGTGCGTCTGAAAACTCGCGGGCGTTTCAGTACATTGTATTTTTACAAAGGAGGACTATATTTCGACTCTAGGCGTAGAAACGCCTGAGCTGCGCCACGTTCCAGGGGTTTTTCTCGGGAACCCTGTCTTCTTGTCCTTGATCCTGTACGCTCCTCCTTCGATTACTTCTGTGACGACGTAAGGGCCCAGCCATGGTGACTCGAGCTTTTCAGTACTTTGCTGATTGAGCCGTAAGACCAAATCGCCGACCTGGAAAGATCTTGGCCGCAACCGTCGACTGTGGTAGTTTTTCAAGTCCTGCTGGTACTTGGTGACTCGTGAAAGTACTTCATCCCGAGCTTCATCGAGTGCATCCACATCGTCTTCCAAAGCTCTTCTTGAAGTTTCTTCGTCATACTCTGTGACTCTTGGGGAGTCATGCTCTATTTCGATCGGTAGTACTGCCTCAGCTCCATGGACTAAAAAGAACGGAGTTTCTTGTGTCGCTGTATTTGGTGTTGTTCAAATACTCCATAAAACACTTGGCAATTCTTCTGGCCAAGTATGCCGAGCCTTTTCAAGCGGTCCTAGCAGGCGCTTTTTAATACCGTTGCAGATGATACCATTGGCTTTCTCGACTTGGCCGTTGGTTTGCGGGTGCCCAACTGACGCGAAGTGCAGTTTGATGCCTACTTCTCCGCAGTACGCCTTGAATTCCTTGGACGTAAAGTTACTGCCATTATCTGTGACAATGCTATGAGGTACTCCAAACCGAAAAACGATGCTCTTCACGAATTTTATGGCTGACGCTGCGTCTGGCGAATTTATCGGCTTTGCTTCTATCCACTTGGTGAATTTATCGACAGCAACCAACATGTACTCGTATCCCCCTGGCGAAGCCTTGTGTAATTTGCCCACCATATCAAGTCCCCATTGGGCAAAGGGCCAAGATAAAGGTATTGGCATCAGCTCTGCTGCTGGGGAGTGTGGTTTTGCGGCGAATCTTTGGCACGCGTCGCAGGTTCGCACTATTTCTTTTGCATCCTCGATTGTTGTCAACCAGTAAAATCCAGCCCGAAAAACCTTGGCCGCAATAGCTCGACTGCTCGCGTGGTGACCACATATTCCCTCGTGTACATCTTTTAAGAGTATTCTTCCTTCTTCTGGTGTCACGCACCTTTGCAGCACTCCCGAGATACTGCGCTTGTATAACTCCCCTTTGACCACTGTGAAAGCTTTGGATCGTCGAATAACTCGCCTTGCTTCAATTGGATCGTCAGGTATTTCTTTCCTTAGAATATATGATATGTACGCTTGCATCCATGGGATTTCTACCATCATTACCAGCTCCTGGTCCTCTTCTTCATCTTGAACTTCTTGGAGAGGCGCCGAAGTTTTCTCCTCCTTCATCTTCTTCTGCACCTTCTTTGTCTTTGTGGATCTCTCAGCTATCTCTTCCCAAAACACCCCTGGCGGGATTGGGAGGCACTGCGACCCGATGTTTGCAAGAACGTCGGCTTCATCATTGCTCAGCCTACTGATGTGATTTACTTCGCATCCATCGAACAATTTCTCGAGCTCGTTGTACACCTCCTTGTATGCCACCATGCTGTCATTGACTGCATCACATTGGTTCATAACTTGCTGAGCTACCAATTGTGAGTCGCCAAAGATTTTTAGTCGAGTCGCGCCGCAAGCTTTCGCCATCTTCATCCCGTGTATAAGGGCTTCATATTCTGCTTTATTGTTAGATGCGTTTGGGAACGTCATCCGTAGGACGTATTTCAATTTGTCGCCTTCAGGTGATATGAGTATCACCGCTGCACCAGCTCCTTCTACTCTCTTGGATCCATCGAAGTTCATGGTCCAGGTTCTCGACAAATCTGGGGGTCCTGTATTTTGTAACTCCATCCACTCTGCAATGAAGTCTGGCAAAATTTGCGACTTGATTGCCTTTCTTTTTTCATATGTGATGTCCCGAGGGGAAAGTTCTATTCCCCAAAGGGAGACACGCCCTGTAGCTTCTGGATTGTTCAGTATATTTGATAGAGGTGCTTCATTGACTACTATTATCGGGTGTGCCGAAAAATAGTGGCGCAACTTTCTTGCTGTTGTAATTACTCCATATGCTAACTTCTGGTACTGAGGGTACCGCTGTTTTGAGGGCGATAAAACTTCACTGATGAAGTATACCGGCCTTTGCACTCCATGGAGTTTTCCTTCTTCCTCTCTTTCAACGACTAGCGCTGTGCTAACCACCTGAGGTGTGGCTGCGATGTATAGCAGGAGGGGTTCCTTCTCTTTTGGTGCCACTAAGATTGGTGGTGTCGAAATTGTGCGCTTTAAATCCTCAAAGGCTCGCTCTGCCTCCTCATTCCATTGGAATTTCTCTCCTTGCTTAATTAGAGCGTAAAACGGTAACGCTTTTTCTCCCAATCTGGCGACGAATCTGCTTAAAGCTGCGACTCGCCCAGTTAGCTGCTGTACTTCCTTCAACTTTGTTGGCTTCCTCATTGTTACGATAGCCTGTATTTTTTCGGGATTTGCTTCAATCCCTCTTGCTGAAACAAGAAAACCAAGAAGTTCTCCTGCAGGGACGCCGAAGGAACACTTCGTTGGGTTCAATTTAAGACAGAACTTGTCGAGGTTGTCGAAGGTTTCCTTCAGATCTTCGATTAGCGTTGTCCCCTTTTTTGATGTTATGACGACATCGTCGATGTACACTTGTACGTTTTTCCCAATTTGTGTCGCCAAACACTTCTGCATCATCCTCTGGTATGTTGCTCCCGCGTTTTTCAATCCAAAGGGCATTGTTTTATAACAAAATACCCCATAAGGTGTGATGAATGCTGTTTTGACCTCGTCTTCTTCTTTTAATCTGATCTGGTTATAACCAGAATATGCATCCAGGAAGGAAAGACGTTCGCACCCTGCCGTGGAGTCGATAATTTGATCGATCCTTGGGAGGGGAAAGTGATCCTTTGGGCAATGTTTATTGAGACACGTACAATCGACGCACATGCGAAGGACTTTAGTGTTTTTCTTCGGCACCAATACTGGATTTGCTACCCATGTGGCCTCTGTATGCAGTTCCTTGATAAAACCAGCTTCTCTTAGTCGATTTATTTCTGATAGCATAGCTTTGCGGTTTGGCTCCGAAAAACGCCGCAAAGGTTGTTTGATTGGTCTCGCTAATGGATCCAAGTTTAGGTGGTGCTCGGCAAGTTCCCTGGGTACTCCTGGCATGTCAGCTGGACACCATGCGAAGATTTTCCAGTGCTCACGGAGGAACTCGACGAGCGCGCCTTCCTATGCGAGGTCCATGTTTGCCGCAATGGATGTCTTCTTCTTTGGATCTGTCGGGTGAATCTGCACCTCCTTGGAATCCTTTGCAGTGTTAAAGGTTGCCTCTTTATTAGGCCTCCCTACATCTGGTAGCACATCATAATCAGTCGTAAGCCTTGACTCCATGTATTCTGCTTGCATCCCGAAAGTTTCTGATAGTCGATGAAAATCCTTGTCACATTTGTCGGCTAGTGCGAAGCTTCCTTTGCCTGTAATTGGTCCCTTAGGTCCAGGTAACCTCCACAACAAATATGTATAATGTGGTACTGCCATAAACCTGGCATATGCTAGCCGTCCCAACAAGGCATGATACTGTGACGGGAAATCCACGACTTCAAACTCCAACTTCTCTATCATGTAGTTTTCTCGAGTCCCGAACTGAACGTCGAGATTAATCTTCCCCAGCGGATAACTTGGCTTCTCTGGTGTGATACCGTGGAATCGCGTGTCAGTTGGTTTTAGGTTTGCTAGGGATATGTTCATCTTCCTTAGTGTATCTGCATACATAAGGTTTAAACTGCTGCCGCCATCTATGAACACTCGAGATACATCAAATCCTGCAATTACTGCTGGTAGAATAAGTGCTGACTGCCCTGGTCGAGGAACTTGCTGTGGATGATCAGCTATTGTGAAGCCAATATCATGCCCTGACCAGTTAAGGTACTCGACCGTTGGTGGAGGCATCTTCTCTGCCATAAACACCTGTCGCGAGATTACTTTCTGAGCTCTATTGGATGGCCTGCCTTTCTGGATCATCGAGACCGCTCCGTTAGAGTTGGGATCAACATAAGGTGGTGGGGCAGGTGCTGCCGCTATTCTGAGCTGATGTCGATTTTCGTCCGTAATCGCGGGAGGAGGTGGCAAGTGAATCTCACTCCTGGGTCCTTGAGGATTTCTGTGCGCGGCCTGAGCATTAGCGTGTCCTGCCCATCTTAACATTGCTTGGAAATTTCGGCAATCCTTTTGCAAGTGTCCTGACTGTCTTTTTCCATTATTGTCGAGGAAAAAATGCATCTGGCACGGCCCATTCATCATCTCTTCGGGGGACACGAAGGGTCTTTGGAACCTTGGCCCGGTATTTTGCCTGTTATTTCGAGAGTCGTCTCTATTGTCGCCTCGCTGCTCGTTGCTCCTCTGGTAATCATCTCTGTTGTTTCCTCCGGCGCTTGCTCGGAAGCCAGCCGAAATTTGCCCAGGAGCATCATAACTCGAGTACTGCCGAGGAAATCATCGCCTATTTTGGTAATTTCGACTGCGGTCCTCCTCTGGTGACCTATGTCGTTTGTTGTGAACGGCATCTTCTCCATCTGCCTATCTGTTTGCTATCTCCATTAATGCGATACTGTTTTTGGATTGGTCCTCCCCAAATTCTCGACAAAATCTCCTCGCCTGATTCCTGCGACAAACGCATCTATTGCTCTCTCGTCAGATATATTCTCTGCCGAGTTTTTAATGATATTCCATCTTTGGATATACTTTCTCATTGGTTCATCTGGCTTTTGTCGACACGACCTCAATTCCTCGAGCGATGCAGGTTTTTTGCAGGTAGACCGGAAGTTCTTGACGAATACGTCCTCAAAACTATCCCAGCTGTCGATAGATCCTGTAGGAAGTTTCTTTATCCAGGATCGCGCGGCTCCACTTAGGTGTATCTGAATACTTTGCATAGCTGTTGCTCTGGTGCCTCCTGTGAGCTTCACCGTCTCTAGGTAATCGACTAACCAATCTTCTGGATCTTGCAGGCCGTCGAATTTCTTGAAACTATCGGGCAACTTGAATCCCGAAGGGACTCGAGTTTTTCGGACTCTCCTTGTAAAGCATGGTAAACCGCACATGTCCTCGTCGTTTAGCTCTGGGGAATGCCGATGTTCTCTTCTACTTTGTCGTGCTCTGTCCACCCTTGTTTGCGCTATTGTATCTCTTGCTCCACTTGTCCCTTCAGGAACTGCTGCTGTTGCTGCCGCAGGTCGTGGACTATTTTGCCTTGCAGTTCCTTCGGGAGGTGTTGATGCAAACGCCGTCCCCATGGCTCCGACTCCTGCCATTGCCATGTTGTATAGTGCTTCCCTTGGATCTCCTGGAGGTGGCCTGGACGCAAGTATAAAGGCCTGTGTCGCCATATACCCCGCTTCTGGTGTCTTGGGGATGATGTTCCCTCTCGTGTCTATCGACATAAAAGACATGTCGAGGTTTTGAACCAGATGCTCTCTTTCTCCTTCAGGTATGTTTTGCAGCCTCGATCTTGCTCTGTTCCGAGCTTCCCTGTGGCTTTCTCCCGAAGTTCCGGATTGTCGACTTAACTCTGCTCTTCGCCTGCTTGATGCGGAGGCTGCCTCCTTTCTTCTATTCAGAGCAACTGTCTGTTTTTCCAACTCTCTTGCAGTTCGTGCAAGTCTATATTGATATGCTTGCAACTCTTCTGGCGTGGCTGTTGTGACCATTGGTTCTGAACCGTCCATAGCTCTTGCGGCTCTATCCCATGCTGCTTGCGGGAGTTGAACTCTATCTCGAGGCTCAGGTCCGACGTACTTGCTGCCTAGACCTCGTCGTAAATCAGAGGGATCAACATATGGATTTCCCAAATCGTCGAAAGCCTCAGATGTTTCCTCTTGATCACGGCTTGGCTCTCCAATGACATAAATCTGATGGTATCTTGTATTCGGATCTGTGCTATGTTTGGTGACACCATCATAAAGACCGGTGAAGACCTTGCCCACTGTAGTGGATTTGTCGATGAAGTCGAAGCTGTCGACACTGCTCGAGTCATCGCTTATATAGGAGTCCGCGGATGACTCGAAGGACATGTCGCTGAAGATCTTGGCGAGCTTTTCGCTTGCCCTGGTGCTAATGAAGCGTGGTGATGAAGTCTCTTCTTCGCCTGACTCGATTGACGATGTTGAGTTCGAAAAATCGGAATCGACCGTCGACGATCCCGACGAAATCGGAATTTGGAGACGATACGCTCCCTCTTTCTCGACGCGAAAGTGGAATCTTCCGAACGTCATCTCCATAGGCTCCTCCAGATACGCATATGCATCCAAACGGGAGGGCGGGTGAGGAATAAAATCGACAGGACCAGTTGCGATCTGTTTACCTCGATCCATTGTGTTGCTTGCAGTTGATGAAGTCGACGATTTTGAACGTGCCATCGAGATCAGATCCTTGACGCCTCTAATTCCCACAGACGGTGCCAATTGACAAGGGATTAACTTATCAATGCCTACGGGTTGTAGACTAGGGTTTAGTTGGAAGTAAAGGGCAAGTAGATCTCGAAGGTTTCAGCCGAAAAGTACTCGACGATTATGAAAACTAGGGTTTGAGAAACAATGATTCGATGCTTTCTTTGTCCCTCGACTCCCCCTTATATAGGAGGTGGAGCCGAGGAATTTGTATTGTACAAGTTACAGAGTCCGGGAGGGTTTCCAACTCATCCCGCAAGATTACAAACATCATCTCCTAATACAACTCTAACTTTCCTTAATATCAACTTTGGGCCTCCGATTCTTCTTATTCATCGAGTCGTGGGCCTTCAGTAAACCCCGGGTACTATCTTCGGCAGGCCCATTGGGGATGCCTATGTCAACGCCCACCTCTCTCTCTCTGCTTCTCCAGCTCGAGCCACCTTACCAAACACGTCGCCCATGATCTCCTGAGATCGCCCGTACCCGCCGTTGAACGAGAGGACGACGACACGGCCCGGACGGAGCGCGCCCAGGACGCTCCAGGTACGCCGCCAGCGGCATGGCGACGTCACCCGTGCACGGACGCGCGCGACACGGGCACGCGTCGATCGCCGTACCTCGCCGTACCCCGACCACCTCCGCGCGCCCTGGTACTCGTCTCGCCACGCGGAGCTCGCCGGACACGCTCGCGTCACCCCCTAGCGCCTACCGCCGCCGGAGAGGAAGCTTCCTTCCGCCACGGCCGCGACAGTACGCGCAAGCGCCCGACCGTCGTACGCCCCCATTTGCCGCGCCGTTGACGCTCACAGGACCGCCTTGACGTGGTGAACACCACCGCGCCCTCGCCTAGCCCTCTAGCTCACCGGAGAAGCCGCGCTCATGTCGACCACCACCCTGCCCCGCAGCACAACTCCCCTCCTATAAATAGAGGACTTCCCAGAGCAATCTCAGCACACCACCATGATCTCCTCTCACCACCGCTTCTCCTTGCACCATTAGCCACCTCAATCGTCGCCGGAGCAAGCTCAATCGAGCGATCGGAGCCGCGGAAAACCCGGTGAAATCACCGTCGATCCAGGCTACCTCGAGCGACGCCGCTGCTACAGGCTGCCTCGCCGTCGTCTACAACCTCGTCGAGCACACTGCCAACCCTAGCTGGAGCCACGGTGAGCTCGCCGACCCCCTACCTCGCCGTCTCTGTGGCGCAATCTCGCCGGAGATGACGATGGCCCTGTGCCGTCCGATCCTATTCTAATCCAACGCACCGCATCACACGTACCGATTCGGTCGTTATGACTGACTGACGGGTGGAGCCCACCGTCAGACAGCCCACGCGTGCGTGGACGCGTGGTGGGCTGGACTTGGGCTGTTTAATTCAAATCTGGCCCGTTAGAGTTTCCCGCCGGCCCTTTTATTTAAATCTCGTTTAAAATTTCCAAACAAATTTCAATACTGGATCCAACTTTGAAAATCCATAGAATCTGTTTGGCTTGGCCAAATTTAACAAATTTCATATTGTTGGAAAGCTATGGAAAAGTTATACAACATGCCACTGGTCACACCTTGAGATCTGTTGTAGAAATAATGTGACAAAAAGAACAAGCCAGGGACTTTTGCACATTCAATTAAATCTTAAAAATCAACCAAAATAGATATTTAGTTAATTCCAACTCCAATAGCTCATTTTTGACTTACACTAATTGTTTCTGCAAGAAAATGGTGTGGTCACTTTGCATGATCATGCCCTAGTTTAAATAATGGGCAATATGACTAGTTTACCTAAGCGATATTGTCCAAAACTATTATGCGCGCAAACCATATGAAGTATTTTAATTCATTTAAATCTTGTCTCAAGTGAATTCATGTGATGTTTGAACCCCTGGTCAAACACTCTTATATGAAATACTTGGAGATTTAAATCATTTGTAGAATTGTTAAATGGTATGAGGTGGTCTACCTCATTTAAATCATTTTCTCAAATGATGATAATGAATGGTTGACTTGGGTCAACCTAAGTTCATGTATTATTGTTGGAGAAAATAAATCTTAAGAAGATTTCAATGAGAGGAAATTATTCCTCAAGAACCCTATGGAAATTATCTTTCACATATGCAATGAGAGGAAATAATTTTTCCTCAAGTCACACTACCAATGCACCCTAATTGAATTAATTGTGTGCTTAGCATAGTTTGTGTGAATGTATATGATGTTTGGAATAGCCATTGAATTAGTGAGTAATTATACTCGTATTCAAATTTAGACGCTAGCACCGGAGAATACCAGGAAGAGGAAGGATACTACCAAGAGGAGGAAGAAGAGAACCTTGAGAACTATCAAGGCAAGCTAATACTCTTGCAAAGTGCAAAGCTCCTTTGGGGCAAGGCACCATGATTCTTATCTTCTTAACACAAGCCTATCCCAAGTTTTTACTATACAAGTTTTACTTGTTTATTTCAAAGAGTTACTTAGATAAGTTAATTTGGTCTAAGTGATTAAGATTACTAGTGTAGCAAAGTTAGTCTTAAGCTAGCCAAGCAAGATAGCACCCCTCATGATTAGTGCTAGTGCTAAAATACTAAAACTTGACTGCTCTAGATGGGAACATGTGACCTTGAAATGAATTTGAAACCTTGGAATGATGAGTCATTCCATTGAATGATTTTTGAAGGTGAAAATGACCGAGAGAAGATGGTGATTTTTGATACAAAACTGATATTGGTTTGAATGCGATACCTTTCCAATTTTGAGTACCCCCACAATACCTGATTATGGATAGGGCTTAGCTGGAAGTTTATGCATCTTAGTATGGGTTCCCTCTAAAAACACATCATAGGGGTTATGCCGAGGCTGCCTCCGTTGTTGAGAAAAGATGTGAATTGAGGTGAATTGTAAGGCCAAGCCCTGTGCAGTTCCCAGGTTGACAGTTGGTCTTCACTGGGAGGCCAAGCTCATGGGGAGAGGTGCTCATACTAGGGTTTGTAAGTGAAAGGTTATGGTTGATGATCCGCGTATTGTGTTACGATGATTCGGGGTTATCCCGACGGATGAAATCAAATGTTGTGGCACAAGTGTGCAACCTCTGCAGAGTGTAAATCTATTCGAATAGCCGTGTCCACGGTTACGGACGGTTGGAAAGGCCATACAGTTTCCGGTGTCAGATTTCTGAAAATGTTGGTGAAGTGAATGATGATTTGGTGACTGGTTTGAAATACATCAAACGTTGTGGGAATGACACTAATGTTCCCACTTGAGTTAGTTAGCTCATGAATAAGTCTTTGCTCAAATACTTGTGAACTAAAATTGGCTTTTTTTGCAAATTAAACTAGAGCTTAGTATCCCTTACTAAAGTTGTAGTAATTACATTGGTGTTAGTTTGCAAGTACTTAAAGTACTTACGGCTTTGTCCCTGGCTATTCAAATGGCCAGAGTATGAAGATGAGCAGAACTACCAAGGAGATGACCAGCAGGACGCCTACGACAGCTAGGAGTCTTCCGACGTCAAGCGTTGGCCTGTGGATTACAGAGTCCCTTTATCTCTACGCTTCTGCTATGAACTTGTGTTTGTTCGTTGATCAATAGATCAACTATTTGTGTAATATGGATCATGTGATTCAAGTTGTATGACAATATGGTTTGTAATAAATAATGACTGTGATACTTAACTATTATGCCTCACAACAACAATATTCCCGGGATTGCGATGAATGACATAATAGGCATCTGGACTTAAAAATCCGGGTGTTGACAAGTTGGTATCAGAGCCATTGTTTGACCTTAGAAGACCCTAGTTAGAATGGACGTTCATAAAAACTTAACTTTGAAATTAAATGAAGAGAATATTTATGAAAATTTACTCACATTCTTGCCTTTAAGACTTTTTCGAAATTTGATGAATCATGCTCTTTCTTATTCGAATCTACTTAAAATTTTGCCACACTTGTTCACTCTCTAACTTACTCATCCATTTCGCTTTCAGATGGAGCCGAATGAACCCATCAACGCCAAGTTTTACCAGCTTGGAAACGGTGGAAGTCTGGTTTTTGAGCACGACCTCACCGCTGTCTCGACCTTTCTTGGGCGCCTTCACCCTGAGTTCCACGGGATTCAGGTGAACGATCAGCCCGGTGGTGAGTTGCAGTGGATCATCACTGCAGACCTGAGGGGCACGATGGAGTCTCCCAACTCGGAGAGGATCCTTTTCTCTTTCCGTGAGAGCAACTGGCTCGACGGACTCGCAAGAGCCCTTCAGGAGGCACTCGCGCGTCTCTGTGGACAGAACGTGGTGCGCCTGCTTGCGTCCCGCTTCGCTCACCTTGTGAGGCGTGATGCCGCAGGAGTGCCCATGGCACTGCAGTCTCACCCTGAGTTGAGGTACCACGCCGAGCATCTGGATTTCATGTTGTATCACACGCAGCAGGATCTGGACAACGCTCGTGCGTACACCAACCAGACTCACCACGCTCTGGCAACCCATGCTGATGCCATCAAGATGCTCTCAAGGGATCGCAACAAGCTCCGCCTGCAGCGTGCCAAGAGGGACGCTAGTATTGATCGCCTTCGCGCGCAGATCGCATCTTTGGAGGCCACCGTCAAGGCCCAGGAGGACCAGCTGAAGGAGATGGAGGAGGATGATGATGGTATCGACCTTCAGGGAGGAGGAGCCTTTCTGAGTGACGACGACTTTGAGGAGGACGAGTTCACTAAGGAGGAGGACTACGCGTTTCTGGAGCCAGGGCCTGATGACGTCGTTCCGATTGACGTTGAGGACGAGGGTAGCTGCACTTGATCACTTATGTAGGTGTGAGTTGTATCCCGTCCATTGTATCGTAGCATGTGACATGGTTCTTCAAACCAGGGAAAGAGTTGGGTGTTAGAGCATCCCCACTCGTTGGCGCTCCCCACGCCCAAATCCGGCGAAATTTTCGTCCGGATTGGAGGAAGATTTGGCGTGGGGAGTAGTAGTTTCCCAGCCGCGTGCCCAGGCGAAGTCGACGATGCGAATTTAAAAAACGGAAACTTGACAAACTACGGCTAAAAACGGGTGAATATAGACTAAATTTAATGATATTTATTACATTACGGGAGGAGTTCATACATAGAGGCCGAATTCGACTATATTTCGAATTCGGCTAGGGGAATGCAAACGCTAATTTTAAAACACGGCGCTCTACATGCCGAAATGGCGGTAGAACACCGTGTAGTCGCCGACGTCATCGTCGGAGCCGTCGTCGTTGGCCTTCGGCTGCGCGGCCTGGCTGCTGCTGCCCTGGCCGGCGTCTCCCCACCCCGGGGACGGCTTGTACCAGTCGTCGTCGGAGGACTCGAGGTCGACGACGGGGACAGCGACGCCGGATGGAGGTGTCGCAGGACGGCGGTACCGCGCGAGATCGTCGTTGGCGGTTGGAGCGGCGCGGGCGGCGAGTTGGCGTGCGGCGGCCAGGTCCAGCAGCCGCCGCTGCTGCTCCGCCTCCTCGCGCTCCCAATCGCGCCTCGCCCAGTCCAGTGCAGCGTCGTCCGCGCGCTTCTCCTCCTCCATGTCGTGCAGCGACCTGGCGATCGCCTCCGCCATCGCGGCGTCCTCCGCGCGCTTCGCCTCCTCCTCGGCGAGCTGGCTTGCGGCGGCCTCTTTCTTCGTCTTCTTCCGGCCGCTCTGCGGCGCGGAAGGCTGTTCGCGGATGACGAGGGCGCCGCTGCTGCGCCCTCTGGTCGCCGGCGTAGACACCGGCTCCTTCTTGACGCGCACCGGCGTCGAAGGCGACGTCGCCTCCTCCCTCTTCACCGGCGCCAAGGATGACCTTGACGCCGATCCGGATGACGACGAGCTGGCAGCCATGCGCCGTGGCTGCCAGACGCTTCCCCGACGGCGGCTCGCCGATGCCCTCGATGCCGATGGAGGGGGCATCGTTAGCACCGGGAAGTTGCCGCCCTCGATGTGCGCGAGGACGTTCGCCAGCGTCCTTTCCGGCGCGCTCCACCACCGTCGGCGGCCCACGGCGTTGTTGCGCGCAGGCGGAGGCGGCGGGCCGTCGTAGGCCGCCAGCTCCCGCTCCCACCGCCGGAGGAAGTAGGAGTTCCACGCCGTGTAGTTGTCGGGGTGGTGGCGTGGCTCGGCGCGCTCCTCGTTGGTCATCGTCATCCTCGCCTCCTCGATGGCGACGTCGAGGGCATGGCCCCGCGGCGGCGGCGGGATTGGAACGCCGCCAGCACTTAGCCGCCAGCCGCCTCCGGGAGGCCTCGTGTCCGGCGGGCAGGGGTACCCCGCCCGGTGGAGGAGGTGCCCCTCCCCCGCGTGGAGCGACCGGCGGGGAAGCCGTTGTTGGCTGCGCCGTCGTCGTCGTAGAACGCCATCTTGGGAGTAGAGGGAGAGTGGAGGGAGAGTGGAGCACGGGGTACGCCTCGCGGTGGTCGGATCGGCGTATATAGGCGTGGCTGGCGTGGGGATTAAATGCCGCGTGGAATGCGACGCGTCCGCGGCGAGCTGACCGGCGGCAGCCTTTAGTGCGCGCGGAAGACGATGCGTGCGCGGAAGACGACGACATTAACTCGCCGCGTGGCCGGCGAATGCTGACCGGCGGCAGGCTTTCACAGCGCGCGGAAGACGATGCGATGAGGACGACGATCGGTTTCTCTCGCCGACAAGTTGGGGCCACCAGATGCGCGGGAAGTTGCCTCGCCGTTTCGCGCGCTTTCGTTTCGTCCGGAGTCCCCGAGCGCTCCCGGGGGCCGGGGATGGCGTGGGATCGCCGGATGGATTTAGGCCCAAATCCGGACGAAAACGAGGAACCGGGGGCGCGACTGGGCCGAATTACGCCGTCCGGATGGAAAAAACGCTCGCCGGGGGCCTGTTCGGGGGGACGAGTGGAGATGCTCTTAGCTTGTAATGTGTTTTGTTGAATGAGTGAATGAATGAATGTGTGTTGTCATCAAAAGCATTCAAGTTTTAAAGTTTTTGAACTTATCCAAAATAGACCATAGAATTTTCCCTCTTATCTTATGATCTTCTGTATATCCAGATGGCCCCTCCCAATCGCCACAACAATGACGCGATGATGCAACTGCCGCAAACCCTGCTGGAAGACAGGGAGACTGAAAGACCTGAACGTCAAGCCAACATCGCCGCACTGCAAAACCTTGCGAACCAAGGCCATGGGAATCATGATCACCCGGGATCAAAACTCAAGAACTTTCAGAACACTAACCCTCCGGTGTTTAGCAAGACTGAGGAACCCCTCGATGCCGATGACTGGCTCCAGACCATGGAGAACAACTTGGAAGTAGCTGGAGTGGAAGCCAACGAGATGGTCCTGTTTGCAACCCATTATCTCGCTGGACCAGCCCGAGCCTGGTGGACTAGCACCCACGCCATGAACGGAGGTCAATTCATGACTTGGGCAGACTTTAAGCTCAAGTTCAGCAAGTACCATGTACCCCCGGGTCTTATCAAGAAGATGAGGGATGAATTCCGTGAACTGAAGCAAGGTCGCATGACGGTGGTAGAATACCGCGACAGGTTCCTTACCCTGTCAAGGTACGCCCCCGATGAGACCGACACCACCGAGAAGAGGCAGGAGAGATTCCTGAACGGACTGCATGATGAGATGCAGACTGTCCTAGTCAACATCCCCTTCGCCGACCTTGAAGCCCTTGTTGACTCCGCCATCCAGATGGAGGGCAAGCTGAACCAAGCCAATGAGAACCGCAAACGCCGCATGATGCACCAGAGTGGGCCTAGCAATGCCCCGAAGTATCGCCCCAGCTCAAGCGGAGGATTTACTCCGAGAAACAACAACAAGCCCCCTATGCAGAACTCACGCCCCGGTTATCAGAACCGAAGTGGAGGCAACTCCAGGCCAGGAGGCCACAACAACAACAACAACAACAACAACTTCAACCGCGCTTCGCCCAGAGCTCCCAACCCCAACAACAACAACGCCAACACTGCCCCCAGAACCGGAAGCAACGCCGTCCCCGTCGCCCCCAAGGACAAGTCTACCATCACCTGCTATGAGTGCGGAGTGGTGGGACACTACTCCAACGAGTGTCCCAAGAGGCTCGCCAAGCTCGCCGGCAACACCGCTGCACCTGCTCAGCAGCAACGCCGCGTCTCCACCGGCAAGAAGTTCGCCCCCAACAACCCCAACAACCACAATGGCCGTCTCTTCCACATGAACACCGAAGAAGCCCAGGAAGCACCAGATGTTGTACTGGGTATGTTTCCTGTCAACTCAGTACCTGCCAGAGTGTTGTTTGATTCCGGAGCATCTCATTCTTTTGTCACGGAAGACTTTGCATCCACCAGTAAAATTCAACCTATCAGCTTGAAGCATGTCATGATAGTTCAAATCCCCGGATCAACCACCAAAGCCAGAAAATTTTGCAAAAATGTACCCATCGTAATACATGAGGTAGAGTTTTATGCCAACCTGATCATTCTGGGAACCAAAGGTTTGGAAGTAGTACTGGGTATGGATTGGATGGCCAAACACCATGGATTGATTGACTGTGCTAAGAAAGCCATCACCATGACTAGTAGCACCGGTATCATAGTAGAACATGTATCTGGAAGACTACCCAGAAAATTTACCTGCAACCAGAGTGTAGCCAAGCCCACCTTGGATCAGATCAGGGTCGTCTGTCGGTACCCTGATGTGTTTCCTGATGGTCTACCCGGTATGCCCCCAGATCGGGATATCGAGTTTATCATCGAGTTAATCCCTGGAACAGGACCAATAGCCCAGAGAGCCTATAGCATGAACCCAGCAGAACTAGTGGAACTGAAGAAACAACTGGATGAATTACTAGCCAAAGGTCTGATTCGACAAAGTGCGTCGCCGTGGAGATCCCCAGTGTTGTTTGTGGACAAGAAGGATGGTGCCAGTCGTTTATGTACGGATTATCGTAAGCTTAACGATGTCACCATCAAAAACAAATACCCCTTGCCAAAGATAGAAGACCTGTTTGACCAACTGACCGGTGCCATAGTATTCTCGAAGATTGATCTTAGGACTGGGTACCATCAACTGAAGATTCGTGCATCGGATATTCCTAAAACTGCCTTTACCACCAGATATGGATTGTACGAGTACAATGTCATGTCATTTGGACTGACCAATGCCCCCGCTTACTTCATGAACCTTATGAACAAGATCTTCATGAACTTCCTAGATAAGTTTGTCGTTGTGTTCATCGATGACATCCTAATCTACTCCAAGTCTGAAGAAGAACATGAGCAACACCTGGAAGATGTCCTAGATACCCTTCGGGAGCATCAATTGTATGCTAAGTTCAGCAAATGTGAATTCTGGCTGAAGGAAGTAGGATTCCTGGGACATATCTTGTCTGCAGGAGGAATTGCCGTAGATCCCGCCAAAATCAGGACTGTTGCAGAATGGAAAGCCCCAACAACCCAGACCGAGGTCCGCGCTTTTCTTGGATTAGCCGGATACTACAGCAGATTTGTCGAAGGCTTCTCGAGCATCGCTTGACCAATGACCCAACTGCTGAAGAAGGACAAGAAGTTCGAATGGACTGACAAATGTGAAGAGAGTTTCCAACAACTCAAGAGTAGACTGACCTCAGCCCCAATTCTGATCATGCCGGACATCACCAAACCGTTTGACGTCTATTGTGACGCCTCCAAGATTGGTCTTGGATGCGTGTTGATGCAAGAGGGCAAGGTGATATCTTATCTGTCTAGGCAACTGAAGCAGCATGAGCAGAACTATCCAACCCATGACCTCGAGCTTGCAGCTGTAGTTTTAGCAATAAAGGTATGGCGTCATTACCTCATGGGTAATCGCTGCGAGATCTATTCAGATCACAAAAGCCTGAAGTATATCTTCACACAGAAGGAACTGAATATGAGGCAGAGAAGATGGTTAGAGTTGATCAAGGACTATGATATGGAAATCCACTACCACCCCGGCAAGGCCAACGTGGTAGCGGATGCGCTGAGTAGATTGCCGTGTCAGTTAAACTCCATGATAGCAGAAGAACAACCTAGCCTCTACCAAGAGTTTGAGCAGTTTAGAATGGAACTAGTTAGTGAAGGATTCCTAGCCAGCATAGAGCTTCAGCCCACTTTGATTGGTCAGATCAAGGAAGCACAGAAGGAAAATGCCAGCATTGACGGAATCAAGAAACAGATAGTTGCAGGAAAAGCACCAGGATTCACCGTAGATGAGGCCGGAGTTCTTTGGTACAAAGGACGCCTCTACGTGCCATCGGACTCAGACTTGAAGCAAGTCATTCTGCAAGAAGCCCATGACACCCTTTATTCAATTCACCCCGGAGGTACCAAGATGTATCAAGACTTGAAGGAGCAATTCTGGTGGCATGGAATGAAGAGAGAGATCGGAAGCTACATCACCGTCAAGACCACGTACCAAGGCCCGAAGTTAGCTGAACTGTACATCTCCAGAATTGTCGCTCTGCACGGAACCCCGAAGTCGATAGTGTCAGATAGAGGATCACAATTCACCTCAAGATTCTGGCAGAAAGTGCACGAAGGACTAGGAACCCGTCTGAATTTCAGCACCGCCTATCATCCGCAGACCGATGGACAGACGGAAAGAGTCAACCAGATACTGGAGGACATGTTGAGAGCATGTGTACTGGAGTACGGATCCAAGTGGGAAGACTGCTTGCCTTACGCAGAATTCTCTTACAACAATAGCTACCAAGCCAGCTTACAGATGGCCCCCTTTGAAGCTTTGTATGGAAGGAAGTGCCGTACCCCCCTGAACTGGTCAGAAGTCGGAGAAAGCCAAGTCTTTGGACTGGATGTTCTTCGTGAAGCCGAAGAGAAAGTGCACAAGATCCGCGAGTACCTCAAGACAGCGCCATCAAGGCAGAAGAGCTACGCCGACAAGAGACGCCGAGAGATGACCTTCGAGATCGGAGATTTTGTCTATCTCAAAGTATCCCCCCTGAAAGGAATGCAGAGATTTCAGCTGAAAGGAAAGCTCGCACCCCGATATGTCAGACCCTTCAAAGTTCTGAGCCGCCGAGGCGAAGTGTCCTATCAACTGGAGTTACCTGAAGAAATGTCGGCTGTGCACGACGTGTTTCACATCTCACTCCTCCGGAAGTGCCTTGAAGTCCCCGAGAAGACCGAAGTGTTCAAGAACATCGATCACCGATCGGTGGACATCAACCAAGACCTGACGTACCGCGAAGTGCCGATTCGCATCCTGGAGGAAGCTTACAGAACCACTCGCACCCGAAGCATCAAGTTTCTGAAGATACAGTGGAGCAACCATACTGAAGATGAAGCCACCTGGGAGCGAGAGGAAGACATGAAGAAAGAATACCCAGATCTCTTTAGCACCTAATTTTCTTTAAGATCTCGGGACGAGATCTTTTGTAAGGGGGAAGGGTTTGTAACATCCCAAATTTCAATAAAAGAGAGAAGAAGAATTCCAGAGATCCAAATTTCAGAACCAACAAAAACTTTTCAATTGCATATAGTGCCCTGCATAGGACTTGTGCATTTTGAGTGATATGCCATGATGATTGTTCTATTGTTTATGTGATGAACTCTAAAACCCTAAAGTGATCAAGTGAAGATCACCAATCAAATAAATCAAAAAGAGAAAGAAATCAAATAAGAGTAAAACCCTAAAAACCCTAACATATGGCTTATGCCATTTTTGCAAACTTTGACCCTAGACCCATTTGACTTCACCATTACTTGTAATATGCTATTTGATGGTTATTACAACTTTGGGGAATCAAAGAAATACCTTTTAAACCAAATCCAAAATCAAAATTTTGCTCACATAGGATAATGGTCATTTCTGACTTTTATAGTCTGGTCACCACTTTGAGCCTCTAGAATTCAAGATTTCTAAACCAAACAAATCCCATTCTTTGCATGTCATCCAAGTACTCAACAAGGTGAACAACTTCTGTAAAGACCATCACCCCAAATTCATCTTGGATCAAAAGTTAGAAGCAAGCAAAGAGGAGACTTTGAAACTTTGGCAAGATCACCAATTTTCAAATTTTGATCAAACCAGGCCACCTCTTGCTCACCACTTGACCTAGCAATGATCCCTGGACCTCACCCTACCTAGACCATGCATTGACACCTCCTGGACACGACCAAACATGGCCTAGCCATGGCCATGCCGGCCACGTTCCACCTCGACGCCCACCTCTCTCTCTCTGCTTCTCCAGCTCGAGCCACCTTGCCAAACACGTCGCCCATGATCTCCTGAGATCGCCCGTACCCGCCGTTGAACGAGAGGACGACGACACGGCCCGGACGGAGCGCGCCCAGGACGCTCCAGGTACGCCGCCAGCGGCATGGCAACGTCACCCGTGCACGGACGCGCGCGACACGGGCACGCGTCGATCGCCGTACCTCGCTGTACCCCGACCACCTCCGCGCGCCCTAGTACTCATCTCGCCACACGGAGCTCGCCGGACACGCTCGCGTCACCCCCTAGCTCCTACCGCCGCCGGAGAGGAAGCTTCCTTCCGCCACGGCCGCGATAGTACGCGCAAGCGCCCGACCGTCGTACGCCCCCATTTGCCGCGCCGTTGACGCTCACAGGACCGCCTTGATGTGGTGAACACCACCGCGCCCTCGCCTAGCCCTCTAGCTCACAGGAGAAGCCGTGCTCATGTCGACCACCACCCTGCCCTGCAGCACACCTCCCCTCCTATAAATAGAGGACTTCCCAGAGCAATCTCAGCACACAACAATGATCTCCTCTCACCACCGCTTCTCCTCGCACCATTAGCCACCTCAATCGTCGCCGGAGCAAGCTCAATCGAGCGATCGGAGCCGCGGAAGCCCCGGTGAAATCGCCGTCGATCCAGCCCACCTCGAGCGACGCCGCTGCTACAGGCTGCCTCGCCGTCGTCTAGAACCTCGTCGAGCACACTGCCAACCCTAGCTGGAGCCACGGTGAGCTCGCCGACCCCCTACCTCGCCGTCTCTGTGGCGCAATCTCGCCGGAGATGACGATGGCCCTGTGCCGTCCGATCCTATTCTAATCCAACGCACCGCATCACGCGTACCGATTCGGTCGTTATGACTGACTGACGGGTGGAGCCCACTGTCAGACAGCCCACGCGTGCGTGGACGCGTGGTGGGCTGGACTTGGGCCGTTTAATTCAAATCTGGCCCGTTAGAGTTTCCCGCCGGCCCTTTTATTTAAATCTCGTTTAAAATTTCCAAACAAATTTCAATACTGGATCCAACTTTGAAAATCCATAGAATCTGTTTGGCTTGGCCAAATTTAACAAATTTCATATTGTTGGAAAGCTATGGAAAAGTTCTACAACATGCCACTGGTATCACCTTGAGATCTGTTGTAGAAATAATGTGACAAAAAGAACAAACCAGGGACTTTTGCACATTCAATTAAATCTTAAAAATCAACCAAAATAGATATTTAGTTAATTCCAACTCCAATAGCTCACTTTTGACTTACACTAATTGTTTATGCAAGAAAATGGTGTGGTCACTTTGCATGATCATGCCCTAGTTTAAATAATGGGCAATATGACTAGTTTACCTAAGTGATATTGTCCAAAACTATTATGCAAACCATATGAAGTATTTTACTTCATTTAAATCTTGTCTCAAGTGAATTCATGTGATGTTTGAACCCCTGGTCAAACACTCTTATATGAAATACTTGGAGATTTAAATCATTTGTAGAATTGTTAAATGGTATGAGGTGGTCTACCTCATTTAAATCATTTTATCAAATGATGATAATGAATGGTTGACTTGGGTAAACCTAAGTTCATGTATTATTGTTGGAGAAATTAAATCTTAAGAAGATTTAAATGAGAGGAAATTATTCCTCAAGAACCCTATGGAAATTATCTTTCACATATGCAATGAGAGGAAATAATTTTTCCTCAAGTCACACTACCAATGCACCCTAATTGAATTAATTGTGTGCTTAGCATAGTTTATGTGAATGTATATGATGTTTGGAATAGCCATTGAATTAGTGAGTAATTATACTCGTATTCAAATTTAGACGCTAGCACCGGAGAATACCAGGAAGAGGAAGGATACTACCAAGAGGAGGAAGAAGAGAACCTTGAGAACTATCAAGGCAAGCTAATACTCTTGCAAAGTGCAAAGCTCCTTTGGGGCAAGGCACCATGATTCTTATCTTCTTAACACAAGCCTATCCCAAGTTTTTACTATACAAGTTTTACTTGTTTATTTCAAAGAGTTACTTAGATAAGTTAATTTGGTCTAAGTGATTAAGATTACTAGTGTAGCAAAGTTAGTCTTAAGCTAGCCAAGCAAGATAGCACCCCTCATGATTAGTGCTAGTGCTAAAATACTAAAAGTTGACTACTCTAGATGGGAACATGTGACCTTGAAATGAATTTGAAACCTTGGAATGATGAGTCATTCCATTGAATGATTTTTGAAGGTGAAAATGACCAAGAGAAGATGGTGATTTTTGATACAAAACTGATATTGGTTTGAATGCGATACCTTTCCAATTTTGAGTACCCCCACAATACCTGATTATGGGTAGGGCTTAGCTGGAAGTTTATGCATCTTAGTATGGGTTCCCTCTAAACACACATCATAGGGGTTATGCCGAGGCTGCCTATGTTGTTGATAAAAGATGTGAATTGAGGTGAATTGCAAGGCCAAGCCCTGTGCAGTTCCCAGGTTGACAGTTGGTCTTCACTGGGAGGCCAAGCTCATGGGGAGAGGTGCTTATACTAGGGTTTGTAAGTGAAAGGTTATGGTTGATGATCCGCGTACTGTGTTACGGTGATTCGGGGTTATCCCGACGGATGAAATCAAATGTTGTGGCACAAGTGTGCAACCTCTGCAGAGTGTAAATCTATTCGAATAGCCGTGTCCACGGTTAGGGACGGTTGGAAAGGCCATACAGTTTCCGGTGTCAGATTTCTCAAAATGTTGGTGAAGTGAATGATGATTTGGTGACTGGTTTGAAATACATCAAACGTTGTGGGAATGACATTAATGTTCCCACTTGAGTTAGTTAGCTCATGAATAAGTCTTTGCTCAAATACTTGTGAACTAAAATTGGCTTTTTTTGCAAATTAAACTAGAGCTTAGTATCCCTTACTAAAGTTGTAGTAATTACATTGGTGTTAGTTTGCAAGTACTTAAAGTACTTACGGCTTTGTCCCTGGCTATTCAAATGGCCAGAGTATGAAGATGAACAGAACTACCAAGGAGATGACCAGCAGGACGCCTACGACAGCTAGGAGTCTTCCGACGTCAGGCGTTGGCCTGTGGATTAGAGAGTCCCTTTATCTCTACGCTTCCGCTATGAACTTGTGTTTGTTCGTTGATCAATAGATCAACTATTTGTGTAATATGGATCATGTGATTCAAGTTGTATGACAATATGGTTTGTAATAAATAATGACTGTGATACTTAACTATTATGCCTCGCAACAACAATATTCCTGGGATTGCGATGAATGACATAATAGGCATCTGGACTTGACAGCAAGCATTATAAGACTCTACACTGTCTTCCTTGTTGTTCAAACACCTCACCAGAAAATATCTAGACTCTAGAGAGACCAATCATGCAAACCAAATTTTAACAAGCTCTATGTAGTTCTTCATTAATAGGTGCAAAGTACATGATGCAAGAGCTTAAACACGATCTATATGAGCACAACAATTGCCAAGTATCAAATTATTCAAGACATTATACCAATTACCACATGAAACATTTTCTGTTTCCAACCATAACAATGAACGAAGCAGTTTCATCCTTCGCCATGAACATTAAAAGTAAAGCTAAGAACACATGTGTTCATATGCAATAGCGGAGCGTGTCTCTCTCCCACACAAGGAATGCTAGGATCCGATTTTATTCAAACAAAAACAAAAATAAAAACAAACAGACGCTCCAAGTAAAGCACATAAGATGTGACGGAATAAAAATATAGTTTCACTAGAGGTGACCTGATAAGTTGTCGATGAAGAAGGGATGCCTTGGGCATCCCCAAGATTAGATGCTTGAGTCTTATTAAAATATGCAGGGATGAACAACGGGGGCATCCCCAAGCTTAGACTTTTCACTCTTCTTGATCATATTGTATCATCCTCCTCTCTTGACCCTTGAAAACTTCCTCCACACCAAACTCAAAACAAACTCATAAGAGGGTTAGTGCATAATAAAAAATTCACATATTCAGAGGTGAAATAATCATTCTTAACACTTCTGGACATTGCATAAAGCTACTGAAAGTTAATGGAACAAAGAAATCCATCAAACATAGCGAAACAGGCAATGCGAAATAAAAGGCAGAATCTGTCAAAACAGAATAGTCCGTAAAGATGAATTTTTTTGGGGCACTTAACTTGCTCAGATGAAAAAGCTCCTGTTGAATGAAAGTTGCGTACATATCTGAGGATCACGCACGTAAATTGGAAGATTTTTCTGAGTTACCTACAGACGGGGCTGCTCAATTTCGTGACAGTAAGAAATCTGTTTCTGCGCAGTAATCCAATTCTAGTATCAACCTTACTATCAAAGACTTTACTTGGCACAACAATGCAATAAAATAAAGATAAGGAGAGGTTGCTACAGTAGTAACAACTTCCAAGACTCAAATATAAAATAAAAGTGCAGAAGTAAAATAATGGGTTGTCTCCCATAAGCGCTTTTCTTTAACGCCTTTCAGCCTAGGCGCGAAAGTGTGAATCAAGTATTATCAAGAGATGAAGCATCAACATCATAATTTGTTCTAATAATAGAATCATAAGGTAACTTCATTCTCTTTCTAGGGAAGTGTTCCATACCTTTCTTGAGAAGAAATTGATACTTAATATTACCTTCCTTCATATCAATAATAGCACCAACAGTTCGAAGAAAAGGTCTTCCCAAAATAATGGGACAAGATGCATTGCATTCAATATCCAAGATAACAAAATCAATGGCGACAAGGTTATTGTTAACCGTAATGTGAACATTATTAATCCTCCCCAAAGGTTTCTTTATAGAATGATCAGCAAGATTAACATCCAAATAACAATTTTTCAATGGTGGCAAGTCAAGCATATCATAGATTTTCTTAGGCATAACAGAAATACTTGCACCAAGATCACATAAAGCATTACAATCAAAATCATTGACCTTCATCTTAATGATGGGCTCGCAACCATCTTCCAACTTCCTAGAAATAGAAGTTTCAAGTTTTAATTTCTCTTCTCTAGCTTTTATGAGAGCATTTGTAATATGTTTTGTGAAGGCCAAATTTATAGCACTAGCATTAGGACTTCTAGCAAGTTTTTGTAAGAACTTAATAACTTCAGAGATATGACAATCGTCAAAATTTAAACCATTATGATCTACAGTAATGGGATCATTGTCCCAAATATTTTGAAAAATTTCAGCAGTTTTATCACAAGCAGTTTCAGCAGTTTTAGCAGTTTCAGGCAGTTTTGCACGCTTTGCATTAGGAGTAGAAACATTGCTAACACCAATTATTTTACCATTGATAGTAGGAGGTTTAGCAACATGTGAAGCATCAACATTACTAGTGGTGGTAATAGTCCAAACTTTAGCTACATTGTTCTCTTTAGCTAGTTTTTCTTCTCATTCCCACCTAGCATGCAATCAGCCATCAATCTTATATTTTCATCAATTCGAACTTGGATGGCGTTTGCTGTAGCAAATGACTTAATATATTTATCTTCTTTAGGCATAACTTTCAATTTTGAAAGATCAACATCAGCGACAAGACTATCAACTTTAGAAGCAAGAACATCAATTTTATCAAGCTTTTCTTCAACAGATTTGTTAAAAGCAGTTTGTGTACTAATAAATTCTTTAAGCATGGCTTCAAGACCAGGGGGTACACTCCTATTATTGCTGTAAGAATTCCCATAAGAATTACCATAACCGTTACTATTATTAGAAGGATATGGCCTATTGTTGTTACCAGAATTATTCCTATAAGCGTTGATGTTGAAATTATTACTTTTAATGAAGTTCACATCAGCATGCTCTTCTTGAGCAACCAATGAAGCTAAAGGAACATTATTAGGATCAACATTAGATCTACCATTCACAAGCATAGACATAATAGCATCAATCTTATCACTCAAGGAGGAGGTTTCTTCAACAGAATTTACCTTCTTACCTTGTGGAGCCCTTTCAGTGTGCCATTCGGAGTAATTTATCATCATATCATCAAGAAGCTTTGTTGCCGCGCCTAAGGTGATGGACATAAAAGTACCTCCAGTAGCTGAATCCAATAGGTTCCGCGAAGAAAAATTCAATCTTGCATAAAAGGTTTGGATGATCATCCAAGTAGTCAGTCCATGGGTAGGGCAATTCTTTACCAAAGATTTCATTCTTTCCCATGCTTGAGCAACATGTTCATTATCCAATTGCTTAAAATTCATTATGCTACTTCTCAAAGATATAATTTTAGCAGGAGGATAATATCTACCAATGAAAGCATCCTTACATTTAGTCCATGAATCAATACTATTCTTAGACAAAGATAGCAACCAATCTTTAGCTCTTCCTCTTAGGGAGAAAGGAAACAATTTCAATTTTACAATGTCACCATCTACATCCTTATACTTTTGCATATCACAAAGTTCAACAAAATTATTAAGATGGGCAATAGCATCATCAGAACTAACACCAGAAAATTGCTCTCTCATAACAAGATTCAGTAAAGCAGGTTTAATTTCATAAAATTCTGCTGTAGTAGCAGGTGGAGCAATAGGTGTGCATATGAAATCATTATTATTTGTGCTAGTGAAGTCACACAACTTAGTATTCTCAGGAGTACCCATTTTAGCAGTAGTAAATAAAGCAAACTAAATAAAGTAAATGCAAGTAACTAATTTTTTTGTGTTTTTGATATAGAGAACAAACAAAGCAGTAAATAAAATAAATTAAAGCAAGACAAAAACAAAGTAAAGAGATTGGATGTGGGAGACTCCCCTTGCAGCGTGTCTTGATCTCCCCGGCAACGGCGCCAGAAAATATCTTGTTGGCGTGTAGTTGACACACGTCTGTTGGGAACCCCAAGAGGAAGGTGTGATGCGTACAGCAGCAAGTTTTCCCTCAGTAAGAAACCAAGGTTATCGAACCAGTAGGAGTCAAGGGCCACGTGAAGGTTGTTGGTGACGGAGTGTAATGCGGCGCAACACCAGGGATTCCGGCGCCAACGTGGAACCTGCAAAACACAATCACAATACTTTGCCCCAACTTAACAGTGAGGTTGTCAATCTCACCGGCTTGCTGTAAACAAAGGGTTAAACGTATGGTGTGGAAAATGATGTTTGTTTGCGAAGAACAGTAAAGAACAGAGTTTGCAGTAGATTGTATTTCAGATGTAAAAGAATAGACCGGGGTCCACAGTTCGCTAGTGGTGTCTCTCCGATAAGAAATAGCATGTTGGGTGAACAAATTACAGTTGGGCGATTGACAAATAGAGAGGGCATAACAATGCACATATATCACGATGACTACTATGAGATTTAATCAGGGCATTACGACAAAGTACATAGACCGCTATCCAGCATGCATCTATGCCTAAAAATTCCACCTTCAGGTTAGCATCCGCACCCCTTCCAGTATTAAGTTGCAAACAACAGACAATTGCATTAAGTATGGTGCGTAATGTAATCAACACAAATATCCTTAGACAAAGCATTGATGTTTTATCTCTAGTGGCAACAGCACATCCACAACCTTAGAACTTTCTGTCACTGTCCCAGATTCAATGGAGGCATGAACCCACTATGGAGTTACAAGTATCAACTTGGCCAGAGCCTCTACTAGTAACGGAGAGCATGCAAGAACATAAACAACACATATATGATAGATTGATAATCAACTTGACATAGTATTCCATATTCATCGGATCCCAACAAACACAACATGTAGCATTACAAATAGATGATCTTGATCATGATAGGCATCTCACAAGATCTAACATGATAGCACAATGAGGAGAAGACAACCATCTAGCTACTGCTATGGACCCATAGTCCAAGGGTGAACTACTCACACATCAATCCGGAGGCGATCATGGTGATGAAGAGTCCTCCGGGAGATGATTCCCCTCTCCGGCAGGGTGCCGGAGGCGATCTCATGAATCCCCCGAGATGGGATTGGCGGCGGCGGAGTCTCTGGAATGTTTCCCGTATCGTGGCTCTCGGTACAGGGGTTTTCACGATGAACGCTATAAGTAGGCGGAAGGGCAGAGTCGGAGGGCTGACGAGGGGCCCACACCATAGGGCGGCGCGGGCCCCCTTTGGCCGCGCGGCCCTATGGTGGCGGCGCCTCGTCGCCCCACTTCGTATCCCCTTCGGTCTTCTGGAAGCTCCGTGGAAAAATAAGACCCCGGGCGTTGATTTCGTCCAATTCCGAGAATATTTCCTTTGTAGGATTTCCGAGACCAAAAACAGCGAGAAAACAACAAGCGGCTCTTCGGCATCTCGTCAACAGGTTAGTGCCGGAAAATGCATAATAATGACATAAAGTGTGTATAAAACATGTGAGTATCATCATAAAAGTAGCATGGAACATAAGAAATTATAGATACGTTTGAGACGTATCAGCCCCTCTCCTCCTTGGGCGCCGCCGGCTCCACCCCACCCCTAGCCCTAGCCGCCACCCTCCCCACCCCGGGCGCCGCCGGCCTCCACCCCAACCCTAGCCCTAGCCGCTTCCGCCTCCCATCACCACCACCGCTTCGGCCATGGCCGGTTTCTCCTCCTCCGGCTCCGACCCCTTCAACTCCTCCCGCTCCGGTAGCAGCAACCCCTTCGCCGGCCCCTCCGTCGCAGTCATCCGCGACATTCCCATCGCCGAGCGCGTGCCGGTGAAGCTCTCCACCACCGCTGCCAACTTCTTCTCGTGGAGGACGTACTTCGGGCTGCTCTTCCGCGAGTATGATCTCCTCGATCACGTCGACGGCACCATCGACCTTCTCGCCATGCCGCACGACCCCGAGTGGCTCGCGATTGACGCCACCATCATCCGCTGGTTCTACCAGACCGTCTCCAACGACATCTTCAGCACCGTCGTCCGCGACGGCGACTCCGCACACACGGTCTGGGCTAAGATCACCGGCCTCTTCACCGACAACAAAATCCAGTGGGTCACCTTCCTCCAGCAGGAGTTCTTCAGCACCCACCAGAACGACCAGTCTCTCGACGAGTACGTCCTCAAGATGAACAGCCTCTCTCAACAAGTTTCCGATCGATGACAAGATCATGCTCTCCACCCTATCGGCGGGTCTCGCCGAGGATTGATAGCGTGCAAGACACACGTCCGTTGGGAACCCCAAGAGGAAGGTATGATGCGTACAGCAGCAAGTTTTCCCTCAGTAAGAAACCAAGGTTATCGAACCAGTAGGAGTCAAGGAACACGTGAAGGTTGTTGGTGGTGGAGTGTAGTGCGGCGCAACACCAGGGATTCCGGCGCCAACGTGGAACCTGCACAACACAATCAAAGTACTTTGCCCCAACGTAACAGTGAGGTTGTCAATCTCACCGGCTTGCTGTAAACAAAGGATTAGATGTATAGTGTGGAAGATGATGTTTGTTTGCGAAGAATAGTAAAGAACAGAGTTTGCAGTAGATTGTATTTCAGATGTAAAGAATGGACCGGGGTCCACAGTTCACTAGTGGTGTCTCTCCCATAAGATAAATAGCATGTTGGGTGAACAAATTACAGTTGGGCAATTGACAAATAAAGAAGGCATAACAATGCACATACATATATCATGATGAGTACTATGAGATTTAATCGGGGCATTACGACAAAGTACATAGACCGCTATCCAGCATGCATCTATGCCTAAAAAGTCCACCTTCAGGTTATCATCCGAACCCCTTCCAGTATTAAGTTGCAAACAACAGACAATTGCATAAAGTATGGTGCGTAATGTAATCAACACAAATACCTTTAGACAAAGCATCGATGTTTTATTCCTAGTGGCAACAGCACATCCACAACCTTAGAACTTTCTGTCACTGTCCCAGATTCAATGGAGGCATGAACCCACTATCGAGCATAAATACTCCCTCTTGGAGTTACAAGTATCAACTTGGCCGAGCCTCTACTAGCAACGGAGAGCATGCAAGAACATAAACAACATATATGATAGATTGATAATCAACTTGACATAGTATTCAATATTCATCGAATCCCAACAAACACAACATGTAGCATTACAAATAGATGATCTTGATCATGATAGGCAGCTCACAAGATCTAACATGATAGCACAATGAGGAGAAGACAACCATCTAGCTACTGCTATGGACCCATAGTCCAGGGGTGAACTACTCACACATCGATCCGGAGGCGATCATGGCGATGAAGAGCCCTCCGGGAGATGATTCCCCTCTCCGGCAGGGTGCCGGAGGCGATCTCTGAATCCCCCGAGATGGGATTGGCGGCGGCATCTCTGGAAGGTTTTCCATATCGTGGCTCTCGGTACTGGGGTTTTCGCGACGAAGGCTTTAAGTAGGCGGAAGGGCGGAGTCGGAGGCGTCACGAGGGGCCCACACACTAGGGCGGCGCGGGCCCCTCCTTGGCCGCGCCGCCTTAGTGTGTTGCCACCTCGTGGCCCCACTTCGTTTCTCCCTCGGTCTTCTGGAAGCTTCGTGGAAAAATAAGACCCTGGGCGTTGATTTCGTCCAATTCCGAGAATATTTCCTTTGTAGGATTTCTCAAACCAAAAACAACGAAAAACAAGAATCGGCTCTTCGGCATCTCGTTAATAGGTTAGTGCCGGAAAATGCATAATAATGACATAAAGTGTGTATAAAACATGTGAGTATCATCATAAAAGTAGCATGGAACATAAGAAATTATAGATACGTTTGAGACGTATCAAGCATCCCGAAGCTTAGTTCCTACTCGCCTTCGAGTAGGTAAACGATAAAAAAGATAATTTCTTAAGTGACATGCTATCATAATCTTGATCAATACTATTGTAAAGCATATGAGATGAATGCAGCGATTCGAAGCAATGGTCAAGACAATGAGTAAACAAATGAATCATATAGCAAAGACTTTTCATGAATAATACTTTCAAGACAAGCATCAATAAGACTTGCATAAGAGTTACTCATAAAGCAATAAATTCTTAGTAGAAAGCTTTGAAGCAACACAAAGGAAGATATAAGTTTCAGCCGTTGCTTTCAACTTCAACATATTTATCTCATGGATAATTTTCAACACAAAGTAATATAACAAGTGAAATAGGAAAACATGTAAGAATCAATGCACACAGTTCACACAAGTGTTTGCTTCCAAGATAGAAAGAAGTAGGTAAACTGACTCAACAATAAAGTAGAAGAATGGCCCTTCGCAGAGGGAAGCATGGATTACTATTTTTGTGCTAGAGCTTTTCATTTTGAAAACATAGAAACAATTTTGTCAACGGTAGTAATAAATCATATGTGTTATGTATAAGATATCCTATAAGTTGCAAGCCTCATGCATAGATTACCAATAGTGCTCGCACCTTGTCCTAATTAGCTTGGATTTACATGGATTATCATTGCATAGCATATGTTTCAACCAAGTGTCACAAAGGGGTACCTCTATGCCGCCTGTACAAAGGTCTAAGGAGAAAGCTCGCATTGGATTTCTCGCTTTTTGATTATTCTCAACTTAGACATCCATACCGGGACAACATAGACAACAGATAATGGACTCCTCTTTAATGCATAAGCATTCAACAACAGTTAAAATTCTCATAAGAGATTGTGGATTAATTGTCCAAACTTAAACTTCCACCATGGATCATGGCTTTAGTTAGTGGCCCAATGTTCTTCTCTAACAATATGCATACTCAAACCATTTGATCATGAAAATCGCCCTTACTTCAGACAAGACGAACATGCATAGCAACTCACATGATATTCAACAAAGGTAAAAGTTGATGGCGTCCCCAGAAAGATGGTTACCGCTCAACAAGCAACTTATTAAGAAATAAGATACATAGCTACTTATTCTTCACCACAATTGTTTTTAAGACTATTTTCCCATGAGCTATATATTGCAAAGACAAAGGATAGAATTTTAAAGGTAGCACTCAAGTAATTTACTTTGGAATGGCAGAGAAATACCATGTAGTAGGTAGGTATGGTGGACACAAATGGCATAGTTTTTGGCTCAAGGATTTGGATGCACGAGAAGAATTCCTCTCAATACAAGGCTAGGCTAGCAAGGTTGTTTGAAGCAAACTCAAGTATAAAATGGTACATCAAAGCTTACATATAAACATATTGTAAGCATTATAAGACTTTACATCGTCTCCTTGTTTTTCAAACACCTTAACCAGAAAATATCTAGACTCTAGAGAAACTAATCATGCAAACCAGATTTTAACAAGCTCTATGTAGTTCTTCATTAATGGGTGCAAAGTACATGATGCAAGAGCTTAAACACGATCTATATGAGCACAACAATTGCCAAGTATCAAATTATTCAAGACATTATACCATTTACCACATGCAGCATTTTCTGTTTCCAACCATATAACAATGAACGAAGCAGTTTCAACCTTCGCCATGAACATTAAGAATAAAGCTAAGAACATATGTGTTCATACGAAACAGAGGAGCGTGTCTCTCTCCCAAACAAGGAATGCTAGGATCCTAATTTATTCAAACAAAAATAAAAATAAAAACAAACAGACGCTCCAAGTAAAGCACATAAGATGTGACGGAATAAAAATATAGTTTCACTAGAGGTGACCTGATAAGTTGTCGATGAAGAAGGGATGCCTTGGGCATCCCCAAGCTTAGATGCTTGAGTCTTCTTAAAATATGCAGGTATGAACCACGAGGGCATCCCCAAGCTTATACTTTTCACTCTTCTTGATCATATTGTATCATCCTCCTCTCTTGACCCTTGAAAACTTCCTCCACACCAAACTCAAAACAAACTCATTAGAGGGTTAGTGCATAATTGAAAATTCATATATTCAGAGGTGACATAATCATTCTTAACACTTCTGGACATTGCACCAAGCTACTGAAAGTTAATGGAACAAAGAAATCCATCAAACATAGCAAAACAGACAATGCGAAATAAAAGGGAAATCTGTCAAAATAGAACAGTCTGTAAAGACGAATTTTTCAGGGGCACTTAACTTGCTCAGATGAAAATGCTCAAATTGAATGAAAGTTGCGTACATATCTGAGGATCACACACGTAAATTGGCAGATTTTTCTAAATTTTCTACAGCAGGGGCTGCTCAATTTCGTGACAGCAAGAAATCTGTTCCTGCGCAGTAATCCAAATCTAGTATTGACTTTACTATCAAAGACTTTACTTGGCACAATAATGCAATAAAATAAAGATAAGGAGAGGTTGCTACAGTAGTAACAACTTCCAAGACTCAAATATAAAACAAAAGTGCAGAATTAAAATAATGGGTTGTCTCCCATAAGCGCTTTTCTTTAACGCCTTTCAGCTAGGCGCAGAAAGTGTGAATCAAGTGTTATCGAGAGAGATGAAGCATCAACATCATAATTTGTTCTAATAATAGAATAATAAGGTAACTTCATTCTCTTTCTATGGAAGTGTCCATACCTTTCTTGAGAGGAAATTGATATTTAATATTACCTTCCTTCATATCAATGGTAGCACCAACAGTTCGAAGAAAAGGTCTTCCCAATATAATGGGACAAGATGCATTGCATTCAATATCCAAGACAACAAAATCAACGGGGACAAGGTTATTGTTAACCATAATACAAACATTATCAATCCTCCCAAAGGTTTCTTTATAGCATTATCAGCAAGATTAACATCCAAATAACAATTTTTCAATGGTGGCAAGTCAAGCATATCATAGATTTTCTTAGGCATAACAGAAATACTTGCACCAAGATCACATAAAGCATTACAATCAAAATCATTGACCCTCATCTTAATGATGGGCTCCCAACCATCTTCTAACTTCCTAGGAATAGAGGTTTCAAGTTTTAGTTTCTCCTCTCTAGCTTTTATGAGAGCATTTGTGATATGTTTTGTAAAGGCCAAATTTATAGCACTAGCGTTGGGACTTTTAGCAAGTTTTTGTAAGAACTTTATAACTTCAGAGATGTGACAATCATCAAAATCTAAACCATTATGATCTACAGCAATGGGATCATTGTCCCCAATATTTTGAAAAATTTCAGCAGATTTATCACAAATAGTTTCAGCAGTTTCAGGCAATTTTCCACGCTTTGCACTAGGAGTAGAAACATTGCCAACACCAATTATTTTACCATTGATAGTAGGGGGTGTAGCAACATGTGAAGCATTATCATTACTAGTGGTGGTAATAGTCCAAACTTTAGCTACATTATTCTCTTTAGCAAGTTTTTCGTTTTCTTCTCTTTCCCACCTAGCTTGCAATTCAGCCATCAATCTAATATTCTCATTAATTCGAATTTGGATGGCGTTTGCTGTAGTAACAATTTTATTATCATTATCCTTATTAGGTATAACTTTCAATTTTAAAAGATCAACATCAGAGGCAAGTCTATCAACCTTAGAAGCAAGAATATCAATTTTATCAAGCTTTTCTTCAACAGATTTGTTAAAAGCAGTTTGTGTACTAATAAATTCTTTAAGCATGGCTTCAAGACCAGAGGGTACCCTCCTATTATTGTTGTAAGAATTCCCATAAGAATTACCATAACCATTACCATTAGCAGAAGGATATGGCCTATAGTTGTTACCAGAATTATTCCTATAAGCATTGTTGTTGAAATTATTATTTTTAATGAAGTTCACATCAACATGTTCTTCTTGGGCAACCAATGAAGCTAAAGGAACATTATTAGGATCAACATTATATCTACCATTCACAAGCATAGACATAATAGCATCAATATTATCACTCAAGGAGGAGGTTTCTTCAACAGAATTTACCTTCTTACCTTGTGGAGCTCTTTCCGTGTGCCATTCAGAGTAATTTATCATCATATCATCAAGAAGCTTTGTTGCCACCCCCAAAGTGATGCACATAAAGGTACCTCCAGCAGCTGAATCCAATAGGTTCCGCGAAGAAAAATTCAATCCTGCATAAAAGGTTTGGATGATCATCCAAGTAGTTAGTCCATGGGTAGGGCAATTCTTTACCAAAGATTTCATTCTCTCCCATGCTTGAGCAACATGTTCATTATCTAATTGCTTAAAATTCATTATGCTACTTCTCAAAGATATAATTTTAGTGGGAGGATAATATCTACCAATAAAAGCATCCTTACATTTAGTCCATGAATCAATACTATTTCTAGGCGAGATAGTAACCAATCTTTAGCTCTTCCTCTTAAGG
>NC_061509.1:108699889-108791862 GCF_022539505.1 Lolium rigidum | reverse complement strand
TGCGGTAGAGGATGACATGCAGGTCCCATTTAGCAGCAGCGGTATCACCGTTTGAGAGGCGGCAGGGGATCGAAAGAAAAAGGTCAGTGACCAAATATGAGGTGCCAAAAATAATTCAAGAAAAGAAAGTTTTATAGTACATAGAGGATGACATGCGGGTCCCGAGTTAGCAGCAGCGGTATCACCGTTTGAGAGGCGGCGGGGATCGAAAGAAAAAGGCAAGTGACCAAATTTGAGGTGCCAAAAAAACTCCAAGAAAAGAAAGTTTATTGCACATAGAGGATGACATGCGGGTCCCATTTAGCAGCAGCGGTCTCAACGTTTCCAAGGCGGCAAGGGATCAAAAGAAAAAGGAAGTAGCCAGAAATCAGGGGGTCAAAAAAATCCAAGAATAGAAAGAATTTTGGTTCATAGAGGATGACATGCGGGACCCATGATCCTGCATCGTAAACGGCTCGATCGGAGAACGTTGAACGAGATGGCGCGATCGAGAAAAAAACAATGCCAGAGAGGCTGCCATCTGGGCCCTACATCCCTCTGCGGTGCGGATTTGCGTTGACTCGGCCGGCGAACCCGAGATTTCGAGATGCACCACGTCCCGGGCCACCATACGCGACGTTTTGGCCGCTTTCGTCGGGCTAGGTGGCCTCAAAAACGAGAAAAAAAAAGTTTTGACATGCACCACGGAGGGACCAAAAATCGTCGGCCATGGTACACCAGCAACCACGGCGCGACTTCAACTTCGTCGGCCATGGCAACTTTTCTTGTAGTGTGTAATGTAATCAACACAAATATCCTTAGACAAAGCATCGATATTTTATCCCTAGTGGCAACAGCACATCCACAACCTTAGAACTTTCTGTCACTGTCCCAGATTCAATGGAGGCATGAACCCACTATCGAGCATAAATACTCCTTCTTGGAGTTACAAGTATCAACTTGGCCAGATCCTCTACTAGCAACGGAGAGCATGCAAGAACATAAACAACATATATGATAGATTGATAATCAACTTGACATAGTATTCAATATTCATCGGATCCCAACAAACACAACATGTAGCATTACAAATAGATGATCTTGATCATGATAGGCAGCTCACAAGATCTAACATGATAGCACAATGAGGAGAAGACAACCATCTAGCTACTGCTATGGACCCATAGTCCAGGGGTGAACTACTCACACATCGATCCGGAGGCGATCATGGCGATGAAGATCCCACCGGGAGATGATTCCCCTCTCCGGCAAGGTGCCGGAGGCGATCTCCCGAATCCCCCGAGATGGGATTGGCGGCGGCGGCGTCTCTGGAAGGTTTTCCGTATCGTGGCTCTCGGTACTGGGGTTTTCGCGACGAAGGCTTTAAGTAGGCGGAAGGGCGGAGTCGGAGGCGTCACGAGGGGCCCACACACTAGGGCGGCGCGGGCCCCTCCTTGGCCGCGCCGCCTTAGTGTGTCGCCACCTCGTGGCCCCACTTCGTTTCTCCCTCGGTCTTCTGGAAGCTTCGTGGAAAAATAAGACCCTGAGCATTGATTTCGTCCAATTCCGAGAATATTTCCTTGGTAGGATTTCTGAAACCAAAAACAGCAGAAAACAACAACTGGCTCTTCGGCATCTCCTCAATAGGTTAGTGCCGGAAAATGCATACTAATGACATAAAGTGTGTATAAAACATGTGAGTATCATCATAAAAGTAGCATGGAACATAAGAAATTATAGATACGTTTGAGATGTATCAAGGATCTCAGCAACGCCGCCTCCAACCTCACGCTCCTCACCACGCCCACCTTCGAGCAGGCCGTGGCCTACCTGCGCCTCGAGGAGCGCCGCCTCAAGCATCTCCGGGCTCGGGCGGCCCATACCGCCTTCGTCGCCTGCTTCTCCCGCGGTGCCCAGACTCCCGCGCCTCGCCCCACCGGTCCACCACCGGGTTTTCCCGCAGCCGGTCACCAGGCCGGTAGACCGGGCCGTGGACCGGCCAGTCCGGTCACCAGGCCGGCCAGACCGGGCCGTGGACCGGTCCCGCCGGCGCCCAGGCAGGTCAGACCGGCCCCTGGACCGGGCAGGCGGCTCCTTCTGGTGGTTGTCGCCGCGGACGTTGTCGCCGTGGCGGTGGTGGTAACGATGGTGGCAATGGTGGTGCCAACGCCACCGCCCCCGCGCCCCGTGCACCCCAGCACACCGCCCCTCCGCCATGGACCGCCGGTCACAATCCATGGACCGGGGTGTTTCATGCCTACTCCATGCATGTGCCGCGCGCCCCCTACCCGGGCATCATGGGGCCGCGTCCGGCCACGCACCAGGATTTCTACGCGGCGCCCCAGCCCGCCCCGGCCTACGCCGCCCCCCGAGCTCGGCCTCGTGGCACCCCGCGCTCCTGACTGCCCTCCAGAGTGTCCCCTCCGCTGGGGCGTATGGTGGCGGTGGCGACTGGTTCATGGACACCGGCGCCTCCGCGCATATGGCTGCGCACCCCGGTAACCTCTCGTTTTCTACACCCGCTTCCACTTCCTCTCGCATAATCGTTGGAAACGGTCATGCTCTTCCCATTACTCACACTGATTCCGTCTCTTTTCCTTCCACTTCCACTCTTCTATCTCTAAATAACGTTCTTGTTTCTCCTGACTTGATTAAAAATCTTGTTTCTGTTAAGTCTTTCTGTCGTGATAATCCTGTGACTGTGGAATTTGACGCCTTTGGTTTTTCTATCAAGGATGGTCGTACTCGGATGCTCCCCGTCCGAAGTGACAGCCCCGGCGATCTGTACCCTGTTGGTTCGGCCTCCGCCACCACCAGCAGCCCACTCGCCCTCTCCGCCGGTGTCGACCTCTGGCACGCCCTCCTCGGCCATCCTAGCTCCGCCACTCTGCGTCAAATAATGCAAGGCTTCTCCTTTACTTGTAATAAAACGGATGCCCACTCTTGTGAAGCATGTCGTCTAGGCAAACATGTTCGCCTCCCGTTTAGTTCCTCCTCCATAGTCGCGTCTTTTCCGTTTTAACTTATTCATAGTGATGTGTGGACCTCGCCTGTTCCGAGTAATTCTGGTTATAATTATTATCTAGTGATTCTTGATGATTACTCGCATTTTGTATGGACTTTTCCCCTTCGTCGTAAATCCGATGTTGCCGCCACCCTCACCGCCTTCTTCGCCTTCGTGATAGGGCAAAGGTGGCCGATCTTTCGATGAGAGTATGATAGCGTCGATTTGTTGGTGGAGTTCGTGCTTGACGATCCGACTACACGTGCAAAGCTCGTGCGCCAATGCAATCTCTAGGACAATCTCCGGGAGTTACTGATCTTGCGGATGCGCGATCAGCCTGACCAGCGAGGGTCTTAATTCCTACCTGAAATCGAGAACAAGTAAGAACTAAAGATGCAATAAGAATTATGCGAATATAGAGGTAAGCTTTATTGAAAAGGTGGGATTTCGAATAGTCGGTCTTGTTCTGGGCGTTGGCCTCAAAAGAAGTACACGAGAGTTGCAGCAATGGCTAACTTTTAGTCTAGTCAAAATCCGAGTCTAAACGTGACGGCTATGGGGGTATTTAAAGTAGGAAAAGGTGGGGTTTCGACCAGCCATACATATGGTGGCTGAACCAAAACCTAGAAGGCCTTTCCCCCTTCAATTCGGACTCTAAAAAGTGGCTGACTTAATTCCTGCGAAAATGACATGGGCCTGGCCCAAAACTAAAGGTGACGCAGCACCATATTATGCTATGGACGAAATTATGAAGTGGAAAACTCTATATTTCGTCCATTTCTTCATCTCCTCTTATGGTGGCTTCAAAGTTCTGAAATCTCCACTTGCGGCGTCATCTTCAATCCTCAAATGCTTGCTGCCATCTCCTCCCTGCGTGATCATGCTCCAATGCTTGTCGTCCTCATCCATGCTTGGTCCATCATTCCTAAGAGTAACAAACATATCTGATTTAGGCAGCATCATATTCTCATGTATGTGAGGAATAGTTCCAAGAAACGAAAGTACCTGATAGTTAAATTGTTTGGCACGAGCTCGAGTGATTGGTCCTTGTATTTGTGTGGCTGTAGGTACAACGGTTGTATCAAGAGATGGGATGTCCTCATGATGCCCCCCTTCTTGAATTGAAGTCGTCCTCTATGAAAGCTCCCCTTCTTCACCAAAGTAAGGCTTGAAATCTGCAATGTTAAAAGTAGGACTAACCGGACCCAATTCTGCAGGAAGCTCAAGTTTATAGGCATTATCATTTATTTTCTCTAACACCTTAAAAGGACCAGCAGCGCGTGGCATTAGTTTAGACTTGCGCAATTCAGGAAAACGATCTTTGCGCAAATGCAACCAAACAAGATCACCAACATCAAACACAACATGCTTTCTTCCTCTATCCCCAGCAATTTTATACTTAGCATTCATGCGTGCGATGTTGTCTTTAGTAGTCTCATGCAATTTTAGTATCAATTCAGCATGGTCTGTAGCATCCAAATTATTTTGCACAGAAGATGGTAAAGGCAACAAATCAATAGGTGCACGTGGTACAAAACCATAAACAATCTCAAATGGGCACATCTTAGTGGTAGAATGCAGCGAACGATTGTAAGCAAATTCAACATGAGGTAAACATTCTTCCCACAATTTTAAGTTCTTCTTCAAAACAGCCCGCAGACATAGTAGACAAAGTTCTATTTACTACTTCAGTTTGTCCATCAGTTTGGGGATGACATGTAGTACTAAACAGCAATTTAGTCCCCAACTTAGCCCATAAACATCTCCAAAAGTGGCTAAGAAACTTAGTATCGCGACCAGAAACAATAGTATTAGGCACACCATGTAAACGAACAATTTCACGAAAGAACAAATCAGCAACATGTGTAGCATCATCAGTCTTGTGACATGGAATAAAGTGTGCCATCTTAGAAAACCGATCCACAACAATAAAGATACTATCCCTCCCCTTCTGTGTACGAGGCAAACCCAAAACGAAATCCATAGAAATATCCTCCCAAGGTACACTAGGAACAGGAAGAGGCATATATAAACCATGTGGATTAAGTCGAGACTTAGCTTTTTGACATGTAGTGCAGCGTGCCACAAATCTCTCAACATCTCGACGCATACGTGGCCAAAAGAAGTGTGCATCAAGTACATCCTCCGTCTTCTTCACACCAAAGTGGCCCATCAATCCTCCTCCATGCGCCTCCTGCAACAACAAAAGACGAACGGAACCATCTGGGATGCATAGCTTGTTAGCACGGAATACAAATCCATCATTGAGGACGAATTTGTTCCATGTTCTACCATCTTTACAATTCAGCAACACATCTTTAAAATCAGCATCATGCAAGTATTGTTCCTTTATGGTTTCTAATCCAAAAATCTTGAAGTCAAGTTGAGATAGCATAGTATATCGGTGATGTCTACACACACTTATTTTCCTGTAGACAGTGTTGGGCCTCCAAGAGCAGAGGTTTGTAGAACAGCAGCAAGTTTCCCTTAAGTGAATCACCCAAGGTTTATCGAACTCAGGGAGGTAGAGGTCAAAGATATCCCTCTCAAGCAACCCTGCAATTACGATACAAGAAGTCTCTTGTGTCCCCAACACACCTAATACACTTGTCAGATGTATAGGTGTACTAGTTCGGCGAAGAGATAGTAAGATGCAATGGATATGGATGAATATGAGTGGTAATAACAATCTGAAATAAATACGGCAGCAAGTAAACATGCAGTAGAACAGTAAATAAACGGAGATTCGATATTTGGAAACAAGGCCTAGGGATCATACTTTCACTAGTGGACACTCTCAACAATGATCACATAAATAAATAACTTCTCTTCACTTGTGCTACTTTCTCACACTCTCTTGTTGGATAACAAACACCATTCATTGTGTAGGGCTACAAGAGCACCCTCAAGCCGGAGTAAACAAGCTCCACAACTTCATAAAGGAATCACACACGATGCGCAAACTGTCACCGTCACACCGTGGAGAGTAATTCCGGAGTTCATATTAAACTAACCTCTAGAGTGCATAGTAATAGTTAACTTCATAATCTACAAGAGATCACAATCATAACCTACGCCAAGTACTACATGATGCACACACTGTCAACATTACATCATAGAGGAGGAATAGACTACTTTAATAACATCACTAGAGTAGCACATAGATTAATAGTGATACAAAGCTCATGATCACATAAAGATCACACCATGGGAGAGAGAGATGAACCACATAGCTACCGGTAGAGCCCTCAGCCTCGGGGGAGAACTACTCCCTCCTCATCATGGGAGACAGCGATGGTGATGAATATGGCGGTGGTGTCGATGGAGATGACTCCGGGGGCAATTCCCCGTCCCGGCGGCGTGCCGGAACAGAGACTTCGTCAATTGGTGTCGGGGTTTTAGGTCAGGAGGGGTTATATAGGCGAAGAGGCGGAGTCGGAGGGGCCAGGGGGCTCCCTCCTCATAGGCTGGCGCGCCCCCCCTCCAGGCCGCGCCGCCCTTTGGTCTGGGGGCCCTAGGCCTCCTCTCCGGCTCCCCTTCGGTGTCCTGGTCCGTCTCGGTGAAATATGATGTTTGGCCTTTGTTTCGTCGAATTCCGAGAATATTGCCCGAACAGCCTTTCTGGAACCAAAAACAGCAGAAAACAGGAACTAGTGCTTCGGCATCTTGTCAATAGGTTAGTGCCGGAAAATGCATAATAATGATGTAAAGTGTGTATAAACCATGTGAGTATTGTCATAAAAGTAGCATGGAACATAAGAAATTATTGATACTTTGAGACGTATCAAGCATCCCCAAGCTTAGTTCCTACTCGCCCTCGAGTAGGTAAACGATAACAAGGATAATTTCTGAAGTGACATGCTATCATAATCTTGATCAATACTATTGTAAAGCATATGAGATGAATGAAGTGATTCGAAGCAATGGTAAAGACAATGATTAAACAATTGAATCATATAGCAAAGACTTTTCATGAATAGTACTTTCAAGACAAGCATCAATAAGACTTGCACAGGAGTTAACTCATAAAGGAATAAATTCTTAGTAGAAAGTTTTGAAGTAACACAAAGGAAGATATAAGTTTCAGCAGTTGCTTTCAACTTCAACATGTATATCTCATGGATAGTTGTCAACACAAAGTAATATGATGAATGCAAATAAGCAAGTATGTAGGAATCAATGCACACAGTTGACACAGGTGTTTGCTTATAAGATAGAAAGAAGTAGGTAAACTGACTCAACATAAAGTAGAAGAATGGCCCTTCGCAGAGGGAAGCATGGATTAATATTTTTGTGCTAGAGCTTTTATTTTGAAAACATAGAAACAATTTTGTCAATGGTAGTAATAATTAATATGTGTTATGCATAAGACATCCTATAAGTTGCAAGCCTCATGCATAGAATGCCAATAGTGCTCGCACCTTGTCCTAATTAGCTCTGATTTACATGGACTATCATTGCATAACATATGTTTCAACCAAGTGTCACAAAGGGGTACCTCTATGCCGCCTATACAAAGGTCCAAGGAGATAGATCGCATTTGATTTCTCGTTTTTGATAGATCTCAACCAAGGACATCCATACCGGGACAACATAGACAACAGATAATGGACTCCTCTTTTAATGCTTAAGCATTCAACAACAGATAACATTCTCATAATAGATTGAGGATTGATGTCCAAACTGAAACTTCCACCATGATTCATGGCTTTAGTTAGCGGCCCAATGTTCTTCTCTAACAATATGCATACTCAAACCATTTGATCATGATAAATCACCCTTACTTCAGACAAGACGAACATGCATAGCAACTCACATGATATTCAACAAAGGTGTAATAGTTGATGACGTCCCCAGAAACATGGTTACCGCTCAACAAGCAACTTATAAGAAATAAGACACATAAGCTACATATTCAATACCACAATAGTTTTTAAGGCTATTTTCCCATGAGCTATGTATTGCAAAGACAAGGAATGAAATTTTAAAGGTAGCACTCAAGTAATTTACTTTGGAATGGCAGAGAAATACCACGTAGTAGGTAGGTATGGTGGACACAAATGGCATAGTTTTTGGCTCAAGGATTTAGATGCACGAGAAGTATTCCCTCTCAGTACAAGGCTTTGGCTAGAAAGGTTGTTTGAAGAAAACACAATATGAACCAGTACAACAAAACTTACATAAGAACATATTGCAAGCATTATAAGACTCTACACTATCTCCTTGTTGTTCAAACACTTCACCAGAAAATATCTAGACTTTAGAGAGACCAACCATGCAAACCAAATTTCAACAAGCTCTATGGTAGTTCTTCATTAATAGGTACAAAGTACATGATGCAAGAGCTTAAACATGATCTATTTGAGCACAACAATTGCCAGGTATCAAATTATTCAAGACATTATACCAATTACCACATGAAGCATTTTCTGTTTCCAACCAAATAACAATGAACGAAGCAGTTTCAACCTTCGCCATGAACATTAAAAGTAAAGCTAAGAACACCAGTGTTCATATGAACGAGCGGAGCGTGTCTCTCTCCCACACAAGGAATGCTAGGATCCGATTTTATTCAAACATAAGCAAAAACAAAAACATACAGACGCTCCAAGTATAGCACATAAGATGTGACGGAATAAAAATATAGTTTCACTAGAGGTGACCTGATAAGTTGTTGATGAAGAAGGGGATGCCTTGGGCATCCCCAAGCTTAGATGCTTGAGTCTTCTTGAAATATGCAGGGATGAAGCACGGGGGCATCCCCAAGCTTAGACTTTTCACTCTTCTTAATCATATTGTATCATCCTCCTCTCTTGATCCTTGAAAACTTCCTCCACACCAAACTCAAAACAATCTCATTAGAGGGTTAGTGCATAATCAAAGATTCACATATTCAGAGGTGACATAATCATTCTTAACACTTCTGGAAATCGCACAAAGCTACTGAAAGTTAATGGAACAAAGAAATCCATTCAACATAGCAAAAGAGGCAATGCGAAATAAAAGGCAGAATCTGTCAAAACAGAACAGTCCGTAAAGACGAATTTTTCAGGGGCACTTAAGTTGCTGAGATGAAAAAGCTCAAATAAAATGAAAGTTGCGTACATATCTGAGGATCACACACGAAAATTGGCAGATTTTTCTGAGTTACCTACAGGGAGGTCTACTCAAATTCGTGACAGCAAGAAATCTGTTTCTGCGCAGAAATCCAAATCTAGTATCAACCTTACTATCAAAGACTTTACTTGGCACAACAGTGCAATAAAATAAAGATAAGGAGAGGTTGCTACAGTAGTAACAACTTCCAAGACACAACAAAACAGTAGCAAAATAAAAACATGGGTTATCTCCCAAGAAGTGCTTTCTTTATAGCCATTAAGATGGGCTCAGTAATTTTAATGATGCTCACATAAGGATGAGAGTTGGAGCAAAGAGGGCATCAAAAAGCAAATTCAAAACAAATTTAAGCCTAACCCACTTCCTATGAAAAGGAATCTTGTAAATAAACAAATTCATGAAGAACAAAGTGACAAGCATAGGAAGATAAAACTCGAGTAACTTCAAGATTCTCAACATAAAGAGGGGAAACTTAATATTATTAAGATGCATATAACCATGTTTCCCTCTCTCATAATAACTTTCAGTAGCAACATGAACAAACTCAACAATATAACTATCACATGAAACATTCTTATCATGAGCTACATGCATAAAATTATTACTCTCCACATAAGCATAGTCATTACTATTAATTGTAGTGGGAGCAAATTCAATAAAATAGCTATCATTATTATTCTCATCACCATAATCATCATATATAGGAGGCATATTGTAATCATAATTAATTTTCTCCTCAATAGTAGGTGGCACCAAAATACCACTATCATTATAATCATCATAAATGGGAGGCAAAGTATCATCAAAGAAAATTTTCTCCTCCATGCTTGGGGGACTAAAAATATCATGTTTATCAAAACAAGCTTCCCCAAGCTTAGAGCTTTCTATATCATCATGGGAAGAAACATGGATAGTATTAATACTATGGCAATTATTATCATCATCATTTTCAGAATTAGTTTCCCAGAGATTTTCAATATCAAAAGTAGTGTGCTCTTCTAAATCATAATCACTAATGTAGGTAAAGGGCATAGGAAGATCATTGTACTCAGATTCATTATCATAATAATCATTAGGAGCAACATACTTACGGTTACCTATCGTTATCTCATACACGCGGGGATATGCCATTACCTCTTTCTTTTTATTTCCCCTCTTCTTCTTCTTCTTCTTCTTCTTCTTCTTCTTCTTCGTGCCCTTCTTCTTCTTCTTTTCCTTCTCCTCGTTCCCTTCTTTAGGAGGAAGAGGCTTGAGGGGAGGCTTCTCCACATAACATGTTTTATTTCCAGAAACAATGGAAGAAACTTGGGAGGATTCCTCCTTTTCATTAATAAGTTCAAAACACACAGCGGTCCTATCATATTTTGGCAAAGTGTCATCTTCTAAATTTTTTTGTATGTAAGTATTTGTGTAGCAATTATCAATGCAATAAGAAAGACACCCATGCAGGACACTATTAATATCAAGAGCACTCATATCCACCAAAGAATTTTTTCTCAATAACTCTTCACACACCAAAAATAATGTAAGTTCATCATGCTGATTAGGAGTGATTTCATTATCACAATACAAATTTGCAGCACTCATGGGGTTCGAATTATCATTGGAGGAGCATTGAAAATTAAAATGACCCACTCTATGGCCAAGTTCACAAATAAAAGGATAGAGGGCACAAACTTTTTCACCGAGATCATCTAGAGGCCTAGACCACTTTCTAGTTTTTTCATTCCTGTGATGGATACAATATTCTTCTTTAGTTTTATTCTTTTCACAAGGTCTATGAACTCCGCAAAAATTAACATGCTTATAGGAAATAGCATTTTCAGAAGTTTGAACATGTTCATTGCAATCATTAATAACAGTTTCATTCTTCATGCAAGTGTCTTTAAAAGGTTCATGATACTTATCAAAAATCTTCCTAGGCAATTCAAAATGAGAGGCAAAAGCTTTATAAAGATTTGCAGCAACTTGAGAGTCAAGACCATAAGTAGCACTCATATTTCGAAATTTATCAGTATCCATAAAAGTTTCAACGCATTCATAATCATAATTTTTACCTGACTCTATACCTTTGTCGTTCTCCCATCCTTCAGTATTGCTTTGAATTATTTCAAGAAGATCCCATCTAGCTTGAACCTCCTTGCTTGTGAAAGATCCCTCCAAACAGGCATCTAGATAGTCCTTGTGATGTCCTGAAAGCCTTGCATAAAAATTATTAATAATAACATTACGGGGGAGCTCATGAATGGGACATTTGAGCATTAGTGACTTCAATCTCCCCCATGCTTGGGAAATACTCTCTCCATCACGAGGATAAAAGTTATAGATGTAATTCCTATCAACATGCACTTCATGAGGAGGATAAAATTTAGAATAAAAGAGAGGTACAATTTCCTCCCAACCAATAGATCGGCCATTCTTCAGCATCTTATACCATTCTGCAGCTCTGCCCTTCAGAGATATAGAGAATAGATTCCTCTTAACTTGGTCCTTTGAAATACCTGCATTCTCGAACAACTCGCATAATTCATGTATAAAGAGTAAATGATCATTAGGATGGACAGTCCCATCTCCAAAATAGCAATTGTTCATAGCAAGTTCAACAATTTTCATAGGTATCTTGAAAGGAATACTTTTAGCAGGTGGATTTAAAATATCACAAGCATCATTAGAGTTATCGCATATGGGAGATAAAGTATTATCAGAACAAATTTTCTCCCCTAAAGATGGGAAGCTAAAAAGATCATAAGAACTAGCTTCCCCAAGCTTAGACTTTTTCATAGCATTAGCAGTAATTGCATTCATACTAATAACATTGCTACTATCATGCAGATAAGGTTCCATAGGGTTTTCAATTTTCGCATCAAACAATTCATGTCTTAACTTAGGAAAAAGATTAAAGAGCTCACTGTTGTTTTCCATTATGCCTAACTAGTGAAAAATAAAAACAAGAAACAAAAAGATGCAATTGCAGGATCTAAAGGAAACAGCTTCGAGCACTCACACACCGGCAACAGTGCTAGGAAATAACTTAGTAGTCGGAGGATGTGAATACCTTTTACCTTACCTCCCCGGCAATGGCGCCGTGAAAATAGCTTGATGTCTACGCACGCTTCTATTCCCGTAGACGAGTGTTGGGCCTCCAAGAGCGAGAGGTTTGTAGAACAGCAGCAAGTTTCCCTTAAGTGAATCACCCAAGGTTTATCGAACTCGGGGAGGTAGAGGTCAAAGATATCCCTCTCAAGCAACCCTGCAATTACGATACAAGAAGTCTCTTGTGTCCCCAACACACCTAATACACTTGTCAGATGTATAGGTGCACTAGTTCGGCGAAGAGATAGTAAGATGCAAGTGATATGGATGAATATGAGTGGTAATAACAATCTGAAATAAATATGGCAGCAAGTAAACATGCAGTAGAACATTAAATAAACGGAGATTCGATATTTGGAAACAAGGCCTAGGGATCATACTTTCACTAGTGGACACTCTCAACAATGATCTCATAAACAAATAACTTCTCTTCACTTGTGCTACTTTCTCACACTCTCTTGTTGGATAACAAACATCATTCATTGTGTAGGGCTACAAGAGCAACCTCAAGACGGAGTAAACAAGCTCCACAACTTCATAAAGGAATCACACACGATGCACACACTGTCACCGTCACACCATGCAGAGTAATTCTGGAGTTCATATTAAAGTAACCTCTAGAGTGCATAGTAATAGTTAACTTCATAATCTACAAGAGATCAGAATCATAACCTACGCCAAGTACTACATGATGCACACACTGTCAACATTACATCATGGAGGAGGAATAGACTACTTTAATAACATCACTAGAGTAGCACATAGATTAATAGTGATACAAAGCTCATGATCACATAAAGATCACACCATGGGAGAGAGAGATGAACCACATAGCTACCGGTAGAGCCCTCAGCCTCGGGGAGAACTACTCCCTCCTCATCATGGGAGACAGCGATGGTGATGAAGATGGAGGTGGTGTCGATGGAGATGACTCCGGGGCAATTCCCCGTCCCGGCGGCGTGCCGGAACAGAGACTTCTGTCCCCCGAAACGGAGTTTCGCGATGGCGGCGGCGTCCCTGGAGTCTTTCTGGAGTTTCGTCAATTGGTGTCGGGGTTTTAGGTCACGATGGGTTATATAGGCGAAGAGGCGGAGTCGGAGGGGCCAGGGGCTCCCTCCTCATAGGCTGGCACGCCCCCCCTCCAGGCCGCGCCGCCCTATGGTCTGGGGGCCCTGGGCCTCCTCTCCGGCTCCCCTTCGGTGTCCTGGTCCGTCTCGGTGAAATATGATGTTTGGCCTTTGTTTCGTCGAATTCCGAGAATATTGCCCGAACAGCCTTTCTGGAACCAAAAATAGCAGAAAACAGGAACTGGCGCTTCGGCATCTTGTCAATAGGTTAGTGCCGGAAAATGCATAATAATGATGTAAAGTGTGTATAAAACATGTGAGTATTGTCATAAAATTAGCATGGAACATAAGAAATTATAGATACGTTTGAGACGTATCAATCGGCGCGACAAAGCATCAGCAATAACATTATCTTTACCCTTTTTGTGTTTGATAACATAAGGAAAAGACTCAATAAACTCAACCCACTTTGCATGGCGACGATTCAACTTAGCTTGACTACGAATATGCTTCAAAGATTCATGATCGGAATGTATAACAAATTCTTTAGGCCATAAATAATGTTGCCAAGTTTCTAATGTCCGAACCAGACGCATATAATTCTTTATCATAAGTAGAATAGTTCAGACTAGGCCCACTCAATTTCTCACTAAAATATGCAACAGGTTTGCCCTCTTGTAATAACACACCTCCCAAACCAATTCCACTAGCATCACATTCAAGCTCAAAAGTCTTATTGAAATCAGGAAGTTGGAGTAATGGAGCATGTGTTAACTTATCTTTGAGAACCATGAAGGCTTCTTGTTGTGCATCGCCCCACACAAAGGGCACATCCTTCTTGGTAAGCTCATTCAGCGGCGCAGCAATGGATCCAAAATCTTTCACAAAGCGCCTATAGAAACCAGCGAGGCCAAGAAAACTCCTCACTTGTGTGACCGTCTTTGGCTGCGGCCAACTCTCAATTGCCTCAATTTTGGCTGGATCAACTTCAATTCCCTGCGCAGTAACAACATAGCCAAGAAACGCAACTCGATTGGTGCAAAAGGTGCACTTCTCAAGATTAACATACAAACGTGCATCACGTAAAGCATTGAAAACAGCACGTAAATGATCCAAATGTTCCTCCAAAGATTTTCTATAAATCAGAATATCATCAAAGTATACCACCACAAAACGTCCAATAAAAGCACGTAAAACTTTGTTCATCAGTCTCATGAAAGTACTAGGTGCATTAGTTAGACCAAAAGGCATCACTAACCACTCATATAAGCCGAACTTAGTTTTAAACGCTGTTTTCCATTCATCTCCTAATTGCATACGAATCTGGTGGTAACCACTACGCGAATCAACTTTAGAGAACATAATAGAACCACTCAATTCATCAAGAATATCATCTAAACGAGGTATAGGATGATGGTATCGAATGGTAATATTATTAATAGCTCTACAATCAGTACACATGCGTGAAGAACCATCCTTCTTAGGTACCAAGATAATAGGAACAACACATGGGCTAAGAGATTCACGAATGTAACCTTTATCTTGGAGAACCTGAATTTGTCGCTGATCTCTTTCGTCTCTTCAGGATTGGTACGGTATGGTGCACGGTTGGGCAGTGAAGCTCCTGGAATAAAGTCAATCTGGTGTTCTATGCCACGAATAGGTGGTAGTCTAGAGGGAACATCTTGTGGGAACACATCTCCTGCAAAAGGTTAGCAACCGCAGGTGGCAAAGAAGGAGGCATATCCTCAAATGAAAACAGAACTTCTTTGCAAATGATAGCATAACATTGAGTAGTGTTCACATCAAGTTCAACAATATCAGATTTGCTAGCAAGCAAACAAGGATTCTTCAAACGAATTTTAGTAGCATGGTTCGAATCAGATTTAGTATTAGTCTTATGTGGCACAAAATCTGCAGTAACAATCTTATTTTCACTCTTATGTTTCTCCTCGTTTTTTACTCTACTAGCTCTAGCAAGATCATCTTTTACTATTTGTTCAGGAGTCATAGGTTTGAGACCAATTTTCTTTCCATCATGCATAAGAGAATACTGATTAGTTCTACCATTATGAACAGATTCTCTATCAAATTGCCATGGTCTACCAAGTAACAAAGAACAAGCTTGCATAGGTACAACATCACAATCAACAAAATCAGAATATGTACCAATAGTAAAATGCACACGTGTAGTTCTTGTTACCTTGAGCTTCCGAGAGCTCTCAAACCATTGAATGTAGTATGGATGTGTGCGCTGTCTTGTAGGGAGAGAAAGCTTCTCCTCCATGTCAACGCTAGCCAGATTATTGCAGCTCCCTCCATCAGTGATGATCCTTATAGTTCGCTCTTTTACAACGCCTCTTGTTTGGAACAGATTGTGGCGTTGATCATGCTCAGATTTGCTCAATTGCACGCTCAAGACACGTTGTGCAACTAAGCTCCTGTACTGATCAGCAGTGTCAGCTTCCATTACCTCCATCTCTCTCTCAGAATCCGAATTGGCGCCATCACATGCAGCAATAAGGGCCAATGTATCTTCATCAAAGTCACTTACAGAATCATATTCTCCATCTTCACGCACCAACATCACACGCTTGGTTCTGCATTCTCTCTCTATGTGTCAAAATCCCATGCATTTGCGACATTGAATGTCGCGCGTCTTCCCCGTGGAGGCCATCGAAGATGAACTCCGAGGAGGACCAGCAGATGGTGGTGGAGTAGCATCCGGTGGTGCTCGTGATGCAGGCGCGGTGTACTTGGAGGTAGTAGGCGCTGGTGCAGCCCCACGAGATGGTGGTGCTGATGGTCGCGGAGACCATGATGATGTACAACCTGCAGAAACATTAGCTCTTCTCCATGGTGGTTGACGATCCTGCACTTCACGTTCAGCTTTGCAAGCAAGATGAAACAACCGAGTAATAGTGTTGTACTCCTTATAATCTAAAATATGCTGAATCTCTTTATTCAAACCACCAAAGAAACGTGCAAGCATAGCCTCATTATCCTCTACAATACCACAGTGAATCATGCCAGTTTGCAATTCTTGATAATAGTCTTCTACAGAATTTTTTCCTTGTTCTAAGCGAGACAATTTTTTCAGCAAATCACGTTGATAATGTGGAGGAACAAAACGAGTACGCATAGCAAGTTTTAAACCAACCCAAGTAGTAGGAACATTTGTTGGATGTGCTCTACAATATTCAGACCACTAAATAGATGCAAAATCTTTGAACTCACAAGTAGCAGCACTAACACGCAACATGCAAAGTGTTGTTCTACCTCCAATTCCCATGTAAGATATGCATCAGGATTATATCTACCCTCAAATGGCGGAATATTCGGTTTCAGTTTAGCAACATGATTATCATCACGTACCAGCCGTGGAGGTGGGCGAGCGTTGCGGTTCAGTTGTCGTGGGCGACCAGGTGCAGGTTGTTCGACTTCCTCGCCGTCCAGCACGTTCTCCTCAACCTGCTCGTCCCCGTCCCCTTCATAGTCTTCGTATCCTTCATCAGAAGGCGCGTCAGGTGCGGCTGCTGCAGCAGGAGTGGTACCCGCAGGCACATCCACACGAGGAACGCGGCGTGCGCGTCATCGAACGTTGTCGCGAGGTGGCGACAACCGAGTCAAGATTTCCTGGAACTTGGCGTCGAGCTTGGAGTTGAAAGTTGTCTCGAGGCCATCCAGCTTGTTGATGGCGCGTGATGCACACGTCCGTTGGGAACCCCAAGAGGAAGGTGTGATGCGCACAGCAGCATGTTTTCCCTCAGAAAGAAACCAAGGTTATCGAACCAGTAGGAGATGAAGGCCACGTGAAAGTTGTTGGTGAAGGAGTGTAGTGCGTCGCAACACCAAGGATTCCGGCGCCAACGTGGAACCTGCAAAACACAATCAAAATACTTTGCCCCAACTTAACAGTGAGGTTGTCAATCTCACCGGCTTGCTGTAAACAAAGGATTAAACGTATGGTGTGGAGAATGATGTTTGTTTGCAAAGAACAGAGAACAATGATTGCGATAGATTGTATTTCGGATGTAAAAGAATGGACCGGGGTCCACAGTTCACTAGTGGTGTCTCTCCAATAAGATAAATAGCATGTTGGGTGAACAAATTGCAGTTGAGCAATTGACAAATAGAGAGGGCATAGCAATGCACATACATATCATGATGACTAATATGAGATTTACTTAGGGCATTATGACAAAGAACATAGACCGCTATCCAGCATGGATCTATGCCTAAAAAGTCCACCTTCGGGTTAGCATCCGCACCCCTTCCAGTATTAAGTTGCAAACAACAGACAATTGCATTAAGTACTGTGCGTAACGTAAACAATACAAATATCCTTAGACAAAGCATTGTTGTTTTATCCCTAGTGGCAACAAGACATCCATAACCTTAGAACTTTCGTCACATCGTCCCGCATTCAATGGAGGCATGAACCCACAATCGAGCATAAATACTCCCTCTTGGAGTTACAAGTATCAACTTGGCCAGAGCCTCTACTAGCAACGGAGAGCATGCAAGATCATAAACAACACATATATGATAGATCAATAATCAACTTGACATAGTATTCCATATTCATCGGATCCCAACAAACACAACATGTAGCATTACAAATAGATGATCTTGATCATGATAGGCAGTTCACAAGATCTAAACATGATAGCACAAGAGGAGAAGACAACCATCTAGCTACTGCTATGGACCCATAGTCCAAGGATGAACTACTCATGCATCAGTCCGGAGGCGGGCATGGTGATGTAGAGCCCTGCGGTGATGATTCCCCTCTCCGGCAGGGTGCCGGACGCGATCTCCAGAATCCCCCGAGATGGGATTGGCGGCGGCGTCACAGTAACTTTTCTCGTATCGTGGCTCTTGGTACTATGGTTTTCACGACGGAGAGATTATATAGGCGAAGGGGCAGAGTCAGGGGACGCTCGAGGGGCCCACCCCATACGGCGGCGCGGCCAGGGGTGGGGCCGCGCCCCCCTAGGGTGTGGCCGCCTCGTAGCCCCTCTTCGTCTCCTCTTCGGACTTCTGGAAGGCTCCGTGGAAAATAAGACCGTGGGCTTTTGTTTCGTCCAATTCCGAGAATATTTCCTGTGTAGGATTTCTGAAACCAAAAACATCAGAAACCAGGAACTGGCGCTTCGGCATCTTGTTAATAGGTTAGTGCCAGAAAATGTATCAAAATGATATAAAGTGTATAAAAACATGTGAGTATTTTCATAAAACTAGCATGGAACATAAGAAATTATAGATACGTTTGAGACGTATCAAGCATCCCCAAGCTTAGTTCCTACTCGCCCTCGAGTAGGGAAACGATAACAAGGATAATTTCTGAAGTGACATGCTACTATCATAATCTTGATCAATACTATTGTAAAGCATATGAGATGAATGAAGTGATTCAAAGCAATGGTAAAGATAATGACTAAACAACTGAATCATATAGCAAAGATTTTTCATGAATAGTAATTTCAAGACAAGCATCAACAAGTCTTGCATAAGAGTTAACTCATAAAGCAATAGATTCTTAATAGAAGGTTTTGAAGCAACACAAAGGAAGATTTAAGTTTCAGCAGTTGCTTTCAACTTTCAACATGTATATCTCATGGATAATTTGTCAACACAAAGTAATATGATGAATGAAAATAAGCAAGTATGTAAGAATCAATGCACACAGTTGACACAAGTGTTTGCTTCTAAGATGGAAAGAAGTAGGTAAACTGACTCAACATAAAGTAAAAGAAAGGACCTTCGCAGAGGGAAGCAGAGATTACTCATGTGCTAGAGCTTTTTATTTTGAAAACATGGAAACAATTTTGTCAATGGTAATAATAATTCATATGTGTTATGCATAAAACATCCTATAAGTTGCAAGCCTCATGAATCGAATACCAATAGTGCTCGCACCTTGTCCTAATTAGCTCAGATTTCCATGGATCGTCATTGCATTATGATACGTCCAAATTGCATCACTATTTTATATCATAATTTGCTGTTATTCATTGATATATTTCATATTGGGACACAATACTTATGTTATTTCATCTATTTTGCATGTTTCATGATTATTTGGAGATCGAGCACCGGAGCCGAGATTCTGCTGGAAAAAGCACCGTCAGGATGCAATATTTCGGAAGATCAATTGTGGAAGGAAGTTTTACAGAAACTCCTATTTTTCCAGATGACGGAGGAAGCCAGAAGGGGGAGCCAGCTGGACCCATGGTGGGCCCACACCATAGGGTGGCGCGGCCCATGGCTCCGGCCGCGCCACCATGTGGTGTGGGGCCCCCTCGGCCTCTTTCGCCTCCTTTTCTTCGCGAAACCCTTCGTCCCGAAGACCTAAGCCACAGAGGAATCCTCACGAAGGGTTACAGCCGCCTCTGCGGGGCGGAGAACACCAGAGAGAAAAGAGCTCTCCGGCGGGCAGGAATCCGCCAGGGAAATTCCCTCCCGGAGGGGGAAATCGACGCCATCGTCACCGCCATCGAGCTGGACATCATCTCCATCACCATCATCATCATCTCCACCATCATCACCGCCATCTCCTCCGCAGCACCTCGTCACCGCTGTAGCAATTTGGGTTTGATCTTGATTGTTTGATAGGGGAAACTCTCCCGTGATCGATTTCTACTTGTTGTTTATGCTATTGAGTGAAACCATTGAACCAAGGTCTATGTTCAGATTGTTATTCATCATCATATCACCTCTGATCATGTTCCATATGATGTCTCGTGAGTAGTTCGTTTAGTTCTTGAGGACATGGGTGAAGTCTAATTGTTAGTAGTGAACTATGGTTGAGTAATATTCAATGTTATGATATTTAAGTTGTGGTGTTATTCTTCTAGTGGTGTCGTGTGAACGTCGACTACACGACACTTCACCATTTATGGGCCTAGGGGAATGCATCTTGTACTCGTTTGCCAATCGCGCGGTTGCCGGAGTGACGTAAACCTAAACCCCGTTGGTATATCGATGCGGGAGGGATCGCAGGATCTCAGAGTTTAAGGCTGTGGTTAGATTTATCTTAATTACTTTCTTGTAGTTGCGGATGCTTGCAAGGGGTATAATCACAAGTATGTATTAGTCCTAGGAAGGGCGGTACATTAGCACAGGTTCACCCACACAACACTTATCAAAACAATGAAGATTAATCAACCGTATGTAGCGAAAGCACTAGACTAAAATCCCGTGTGTCCTCGAGAACGTTTGGTCATTATAAGTAAACAAACCGGCTTGTCCTTTGTGCTAAAAAGGATTGGGCCACTCGCTGCAATTATTTCTCTCGCATTTTACTTATTTGTACTTTATTTATCTCGCTACATCAAAACCCCCGAATATTTGTCTCGTGAGCATTTACAAGTGAAACCTTCATCGAAACCGCTTGTCAACACCTTCCGCTCCTCGTTGGGATCGACATTCTTACTTATCGAAGATACTACGATACACCCCCTATACTTGTGGGTCATCAAGACTATTTTCCTGGCGCCGTTGCTCGGGGAGTGAAGCGCTATTGGTAAGCGGAATTGGTAAGGAAAACCTTTATCGTTTGTGCTGATTTTATTTCTCGCCGTCGCTATAAGTCATTATGGAGAGATCTTCTCTTCAATTTCTATTTGGGAAATCTACTACTACTGCAACGGTAGTGGATGAGGCGCCAGGTGAGGAAGTAATACCATATAAAATACCTACGAAAATTATTGAACATGTTATGGATAACCGCTATGAAGGGGATGGAACTGTCCATCCTGGTGATCATTTACTGTTTTTGCATGAATTATGCGGGTTATTCAAATGTGCAGGTATTGCTATGAATGAAGTTAGGAAGAAGCTATTCTCTATATCGCTGTCTGGTAAAGCGGCGCATTGGTATAAATTGCTGAAGAATGGTGATTCTCTTGATTGGGAGGACATTGTGCCTTTATTTTATTCCAAATTTTATCCTCCAAGTGAAATTCACAAAGATCGGAACCGCATATATAATTTCTGGCCTCATGATGGAGAGAGTATTGCCCAAGCTTGGGGGAGATTGAAGTCTTTAATGCTCAAATGCCCCATTCATGAGCTTCCTGGTAATATTATTATTGATAATTTCTATGCAAGACTTTCTTTTCAAGACAAGACCTTGCTGGATACTTCTTGTTCTCGATCATTTACACGCAATAAAGAAGAGTTTAAAAGGGACCTTCTTGATCGGATCCAAGAAAATACTGAAGGATGGGAGAACGACAAAGATAGAGAATCAGGTATAATTTATGATTATAAATGCATTGAAGCTTTTATGGATACTCGATACATTTCGTAATATTAGTGCTACATATGGTCTTGATTCTCAAGTTGCTGCAAACCTTTATAAAGCTCTTGCCTCTCATTATGAATTGCCTAAGAAGAATTTTGATAAGTATCATGAACCGTATAAAGATAAAATTGATTCATCTATTAATAAGTGTGTTGTAGTTGAAACTGCTGATCGTGTTATTCCCGAAGCTTATATTGAAAAAACTCCTTTTCCTGCTAAAATGAGGGAGTACTCGTTATAAATAGTGCGGTTCATAAAAGTGAAAAGAAACCTAGAGAACCCGAAGAACAAATAAAAGTTGAACCTCGTCTAGTTGCAATTGTTAAAGATCTTGTGACTCGAAAATGTAGAGGATGGTCATATTATTTTCTCGTGAAGATGCTTCTAATATTGTTTCACATCCTAATAAACCCAAACAAGCTAGTGTTCCTATGCTATCTCGTTAAAATTGGTGATCATTGCTATTATGGTTTATGCGATATTGGTGCAAGTGTTAGTGCTATACCTTATGAGCTATACACGGAGATTATGCACGTAAATTGATTCTTGTGAACTTGAAGATATTGATGTGGTTATTCAGCTGGCTAATAGAGAAACTATTTCACCAATTGGTATTGTTCGAGATGTGGAAGTTCTATGTGGTAAGATTAAATATCCTGCTGACTTTTTGGTACTTGGTTCTGCTGCTAGTGATTATTGTCCTATCATTTTTTGGTAGACCTTTTCTAAATACTTGTGGAGCTATTATAGATTGCAAGAAAGAGAAAATTTTGACTAAATTTGCTGGTGAATCTTATGAGTTTAACTTCTCTAAATTTACTAAAACTCCTTATAAAGCTGATTTGCCTAGTAATGATTTTAAAATGGAGCAAGTGTGCATCTATTGTTCTTGTTCCTAATAATCCTTTGCAAAGCAACATTTGGAGGATAGCGAGAGTGAAATTTTTAGGAAAGAAAGAGAGGAGCTTGAGGAGATTTTTCTTCGCCAACCTATTCTCAAGCATGATTTACCTAGGTGGAAGACTTGGGTACAACACCGCCACCAAAGGAAGATCCTGTTTTTGATTTAAAGCCTTTGCCTCGATAATCTTAAATATGCTCATATTGATGATAAGAAAATATATCCCGTTATTATTAGTTCTAAACTTACAGTAGTTTGAAGAAGAAAGATTATTGCAAATATTGAAGAAACACCGAAGTGCTATTGGCTATACTCTTGATGACTTGAAGGGGATTTCCCCTCTATTTGCCAACACGCCATTAATATGGAAGATGATGCGAAGCCTGTTGTTGAACCTCAACGTCGTCTAATTCCCAAGATGAAGGATGTGGTAAGAAATGAGGTATTACGACTTCTTGAAGCTGGTATTATATATCCTATTGCTGATAGTAGATGGGTTAGTCCTGTGCATTGTGTTCCCAAGAAAGGAGGAATGACTGTTGTGCCTAATGATAATGATGAGCTCATACCTCAAAGAGTAGTTGTAGGGTATAGAATGTGCATTGATTATCGAAAAGTTAATAAAGTTACTAAGAAAGATCATTACCCTTTACCATTTATTGATCAAATGCAAGAAAGGTTATCTAAAAATACTCATTTTTGCTTTCTTGATGGTTATTCTGGGTTTTCACAAATTGTCGTTAAAGCTAAAGATCAAGAGAAAACCACTTTTACTTGTCCCTATGGAACTTATGCTTATAGGCGTATGCCTTTTGGTTTATGTAATGCTCCTGCTACTTTTCAAAGATGCATGTCTGCTATTTTTCCTGGCTTTTGTGAGAGTATTGTGGAAGTATTCATGGATGATTTTTCTGTTTACTGGAATTCTTTTGATAGTTGCTTGCGAAACCTTGATAAAGTTTTGCAGAGATGTGAAGAAACTAACCTTGTTCTTAATTGGGAGAAATGCCACTTTATGGTTAATGAAGGAATTGTATTGGGACATAAAATTTCCGAGAGAGGTATTGAAGTTGATAGAGCTAAAGTTGAAGCTATTGAGAAGATGCCCTATCCAAGGGATGTTAAAGGTATTCGTAGTGTTCTTGGTCATGCCTGGTTTTATAGGAGATTTATTAAAGATTTCTCCAAGATTTCAAAGCCTCTTACTAATCTTCTTCAAAAAGATGTACCTTTTGTTTTTGATGATGATTGTAAGGAAGCTTTTGAAACTCTAAAGAAAGCCTTAACAACTGCTCCTATAGTTGAACCTCCCGATTGGAACTTACCTTTTGAAATTATGTGCGATGCTAGTGATTTTGTCTGTAGGTGCTGATCTTGGACAGCGAGTAGATAAAAAATTAAATGTTATTCATTATGCTAGCAAGACTCTTGATGCTGCTCAAAGAAATTATGCTACTACTCGAAAAAGAATTGTTAGTCGTAGTCTTTGCTTGTGATAAATTTAGATCTTATATTGTTGATTCAAAAGTTACAATTCATACCGATCATGCTGCAATTAGATACCTTATGACAAAGAAAGATGCTAAGCCGAGGCTTATTAGATGGGTACTTCTTTTGCAAGAATTTGATTTACATATTGTGGATAGGAAAGGTGCTGATAATCCTGTTGCTGATAATTTGTCTAGATTGGAAAATATTGCTTATGATCCTGTTCCTGTTAATGATAGTTTTCCAAATGAACAATTGGCTGTAATAAAGGTGAGTTCGCGAGACAGTCCTTGGTATGCTGATTATGCTAACTTTATTGTTTCCAAGTACTTGCCTCCAACCTTTTCAGCTCAGCAGAGGAGGAAATTCTTTTATGACTTGAGGCATTATTTCGGGATGACCCACACTTATATAAAGAAGGAGTGGATGGTATTATGCGAAGGTGTGTTCCCGAATATGAACAACAAGAGATATTGAGTAAATGTCATGGCAGTGCTTATGGAGGACATCACGCCGGAGATAGAACCGCGCAAAAGGTTCTACAATCAGGTTTTTATTGGCCAACTCTCTTCAAAGATGCAAGGAAGTTTATTTTATCTTTTGATGAATGTCAAAGGGTTGGTAATATCTCCAGACGCAATGAAATGCCTATGAATTATCCTCTTGTTATTGAACCGTTTGATTGTTGGGGATTTGACTTCATGGGACCTTTTCCCTCTTCAAAAGGTAACACTCATATACTTGTTGCTGTTGATTATGTTACTAAATGGGTGGAAGCCATACCTACAAAAAGTGCTGATGGTGAGACCTCTTTAAAAATGCTTTTAGATATTATTTTTCCTAGATTTGGAGTACCCAGATATATTATGACTGATGGAGTGTAACACCCCAAGTTTTGCAACCTTGTTTTTTTTGTCCAGAATGCAAAAATCAGGGGAAACAAAAAAACATTTTGTGTTAACCTCTTAACACAGTGTTTCTTGCATGTATGACTTGTTTGATATGTTAAGCATATCTGTTTGATGAGTAGATTATTGAACAAGGTTGTGAACCAACACAATACTTGTGCCTTAGTGATCATGTTATTCAAACTACTACTATCTATTTGACAAAACCATTATCTTGGCAACTTCTCTTATTTCAAGTAACTTAACTTTTGTAAAACAATAAGCCAAGATTTATTTTGACACAAATGTTTTTTTTCCAAAACTAAGTATTTTTTTATTAAAAAAAACCCTATGATATCTACCCACTGGTATGATTCCGCTATTTTACAAAACCTCATTTTAGAAACTTCTGCAAATGGATTTCAAACTGAGCACTTGTTCAATAATTTCTTCTTGATTTGTTTGATAGATGTTTGTATTTTCATTGTTGACCTGTGCGATGAATTGACCTTGTGTGACTCTGTTTGACTTTGATTGCTTGAGTAAGTACATGTGGCTTGCCTTTTGAACATTTACAAATCCTATTAGATTTGCAAAACCAACCACAAAAATCTCTAGAAACCAAGATCACTTTTTATCTTGCGGCCATTCTCAATTTTTCCAAAGTGCATTGTTCCTTTGGAGACTATTTTCGCAAAACTCTTATATCTCATTCTTTTCATTTATCTAACCACTTTTGTTTTATCAAATGATCTTCAAATCCTTCTCGTAAATTCAAAAAAAAAACACTAGGTCACCCCCAAACTTATTTACCAAACATTTCCTTTTCCAAATTATTTTGTGAATAAAATAATTTTCTTAAACCATTTTATTATTTTCAAAATTTGCATGTGATGGTGATAATACCATCCTTGCATTTCTCTTGTTTTATAACTTCTTGAAAAATAATCTACAAGGCAGGTTACTAAGTAGATCATATTTGTACTCAAATTATTATCTTACTATTCTCCTAAATTTTGTAAATCCTTTTTCAAATGAATATTCTTTCAAATTGGCCATAGGCATAGAGAGTGATCCGAACAAATGTCAAATAAATCTAAATCTAAATGTTAAACCGTGTACATCAAGTGCACCTCTCTGAACCCTTTCATCTACATCTCTCCAACGTCATCTTGACCATCTATCAACATCAAAAATCTTACCAGATAAAAATTTGATCAATTTCTTGCTTGATCATCCAAATGATTTAATCCCCAACTACATATCATTTTTTTTTAAATCACTCAATTTTTTTTAAAAAAATTACGAGCTTAACACCATTAGCATCCCCACCCTTCTAACCTACCTTGTCCATTTGGACAATTTCGTGAGCCCTCTATGCATGGCACAAATGGAGTGCCGGCCATGCCATGCATTTCATGGTTGACCAAACCTCTATCTCTCTCTCACTCTTTTCTATCTTACTCGTATCTCAAATCACCAGCCCTTGTGCACTATCATTTGCTCCTAAACCATATTATCTACACTACCCTTGTGACATTGGGCTGCTCAATGGAGTGGCATGGGAAGTGGCCGGACGAGCCATGCATTGGCATCCAATGCTCTAGTAGCATCTCTGTCTTTCACTTCTTGCCAAGCCTATAGCTGATCTGCACCTTGTCCCTCCTGCACTCCACCTATCTCTGGTGAAATAACACTGTACCAATAACATCTCTTCGTTTGCTAGTGTTTGGAGAGCAGGGAGAAGAAGACCGATGCCAACCTTGGACAAGGACCGCCCCAAAACCTTCTGCAGCCTCTCCCTCCATTATCACCAGTACCAAGATGAATATCAGAACCCCACACCGTCCACTGACCCCTCCTTTCAACCTCCATGACTAGTCCTAGCTCAATCTATCCCTCCCTTGCCAGGGGACACCGATGGCATGACCCGTTCTACAAACAAAACATCATCACGAGAAGCACCACCTCGCCACGAGCCTCCCCTACTCCTCCTTGATACGTCCCAGTAACTCCCTCGATTTTGTACGTTTTCTATCGATCGCGCTTGACCGTGCTCTGTGAGCCGTCAATGCGACGAACACATGGCGTGCATGATCTGCGATGTGCCTTCCCGAGCAAGGAGACGACCAAGACCATCGCCCCTGCCTCTCCTGGCACGCCTCCGTGCCTTGTCATCTTACCTTTGTCCCTTCCACCGCCCCGTTCGCCCAATCTCTGCCCGCCGCTCCGTCCCGTGGTCGCTCTGGACGACGTCCACGGTGCACCCGCGGGCAGCCTCTTCTAGCACGCTCCCGAGCCTCTGCGCGTGGGTACAAGCCCCTCCAAGCCCGTCGCCCCTCCTCACACTCCTCTCCTCTCCCTTGCAGAAACTCCAGGGGTGAAGCCCTGTCTCGTTTTCCTCTCTGGCGGAAGAAAGAACCGAGCGAGGCTCGTTGCGATGCATCTCAACTCAAGCAACGCTGATGCCCCTCTCCCGCTCGCATTTTCATCTCTGTTACGCGCCTCCTCTCTCTCAATCTGTCAACCCTAACGCCCCCATTTTCTTCCCAGGAGCTCGTCGGGGCTCCGTCCTCGCCACGTCGCGGCTGTCTCCCTCCAAGTCGTCGTCTGCAAGTTCGCCTGCGCGTCCGAGGCGCCGCATGCACCGCCTATGGCTCCGCCACTCCACCCTGCACCATCTTCGCCGTCCCAGATCGTTTCCCCAGCGAACAGTCGACCTCTTCGCCATCAGGATCCTCCGCGACGGAGTCGACCACGGCTGCAGCTCCCTCGCGCGCCGCCGTCCAAGGGTCGGCAAGCTCGTCCGAGCTGGCCGAGTCGAGCGCCGCACGCCTCCGTTCCATCTCCGGCATCTTCTCCATCGCCTCCAAGACCCCCGACGAGCTCTCCGTCTTAGTCGCCGACGGGGCCGTGCTGCATGTCGTCGTCTGCGTCACAGTTGTCACCTGTCCATCCGTCTCTCTGTCTCTCCATGATACCCTCCCTCGTGCGCTTCTGACTCCGCTCTTGTTCGTCTCCAGGAACTCACGAGGAGCTCATCGCCGTCGCCGTGGCGCTGCTCGTACCGACGCGACCGTACGTCTCCGTCCGCGCGCGCAACCTACAGCCACGTCTGCGCGTCCAAGGCAGCCAGAGCCGGACACCTCTCGTCTCCACCTTCATCCGTGACTTCCTCGTCGTTCCAGCATCCCAAGGTGAGCCTTTGTCCCGCCTCCGTCTTGCGTATCGCGGTCGCGCCGCCCGACTTCGGTCGTTGCGGGAGAGAGCGCCCAGAGTCGCTGATCATCGATCTGATGATCGCATGCGCCATGCTGGGCTGTATGGCCGGCCAGGCCCCATGCTCACCTTATCACCAGCGTGCGTGCAGCTGGTGCTGTTAGGTCGACCAGCACTGCTCCGATAGGTCTGGCCAGTTTGTCCCAGCTCGTTTTCTTTTTCCTTTTCCTGAAAATAATCTCCAGCCAGATCTGTTCTAGGTTTAAAACCACCAAATATTCCTGGAACATCCTAATTGTGTGATTCAAATTTTCTTTGTGCATTTTAGGACTCATGTCCTATTTTCTAAGCAAAATAAATGGTTTTCTCTAACTAAAAATGACTTAGTTTATTATTGCTTAGGCTTAGGATTAGTTAATACTTGATATAGTTTGTGTATTTATTTTATAATGCTTATGAGTGCTTGTTTGATTAAGTGCCCCTCGTGTTGTCTGTTCTCCTTGTATTTTGCGACGTTAGAATGTGAACATTATCGGAGATGGAGAGGGTCTTGGTGAGAATTTTGAAGAGGAAGGAAGAGCAGAGGATCATGAAGAACAATTCCAGGGACAAATAGCCAACCAAGGCAAGCCACCTCTTGATGCATCTCTGATCCTATATATCTTATTCTTGCATTACTGCAGGTTTTATAAAGTGCATGTCTTTTTATTTTTCATTTCGGTGGTTAGTGCCACCCGGAGCTTTATTAGTCCACCCTTAGGGTGCAGCCATTGTTGGTACCTACCGATCACACCTCTATTAGTGATATGGTGCTTATCACCTCATCACACTTGTCGCCTCTTTTCGAAGGGAAATTGGACTATAGGTTGGGAGCCCTGGAAAAATATTTGTGAAAATTGTTTTCAAGCAAAAAGGTTTTTCGGGAAAACCTTGGAATGGGGTTGCCCTGCCCAAGTGGGTTTTTGTGAAACACAAAAAGGTTTATGAAAGATATTTCTGGAGGCAAAGGGAGATGAAAAGTTGTTTTCGAAAAACCTTGGTGACCATAGTACGAAACCGGACCTAGCCAGTACAACCACATTACCCTTTAGTGGGACGGGGCGTAGTGTAGTAGTTTGTCTCGCCTTAGTTTGGGTCCTGCAAATGTAAGGGGTAGTCCGAGCATGGACACCTATCGACCGTGGCCTTCCCGAAGAACTGGGAACGCCTTTCCATTGCGTATCGATGGCAGGGGTACAACCTATGAGCTCCCATTGAATAATGCCCCGCAGTTGGTCGCGGCATTCCGGAGGGTCGAGCTGGTCGGGGAATTTGCTACTCCTGGGTAAACGACCCCTCGGACTCTGTGTTGGGAGGTACAACTCTAGGCGGCATGTCTTAGGCTAAGGCGAGCAGGCGAAAAACTACGATCGGGTACTTGTCGTGGCATATGTTATTATGCAGGGATGACGCCCACACGAGGAGTATTCGGATCTTGTGGGGAAAGTGTACAACCTCTGCAGAGTGTAAATCTATTCGAATAGCCGTGTCCGCGGTTATGGACATGGGAATGGCGGTACGTGGCATTAGAGGAAAGTGTTGTTTTCTCCAAATTGTTTTCGAAAGTGATTATTTCGGGAAGTTTATACCAGTGGGCTGGTGGAAAGGTACCTGCGAGGTACGGTGGAAAGTTGGAAAGGAAATGGCCATATGAGATGGCTGAAATTAAATTGGGTCACCCTTACCTATTAGTCTGCAAATGAAATGGTTTACCAAAAAGTTTTCAACAAAGTTATGGAAATGTCTTATTCTCGAGAGGAACCACCTCTCGCTCCTTGTCGCCCCAGTTTAGTGCCTGATCCTTGCTACTGCCAAATATACATATCCTTTACTTCTCTCTAAGGTGGTTTGCGAGTACAATTCATAATGTACTCATGGCTTTGTCCCTGGCTATTTACATGGCCAGTACTTGGTGGAATCCGACAGATGAAGAAGGAGTCGACGACGTCTCGTGCGAGCTAGGAACGTCTTCCCGGCCGGTTGCTCGTAGGGTTATGGCATGACTTGGGCCATGTGAACGCTTTCGTTTGAAGTATTTCCGCTGTGTGATTGTTGATCTCCTACCATTGCGGCTCTTATGTAAGTATTGGTCAGGTGACCTGTTGTAATCTTTTTATTCGGTATTGTAATGGATGATGTATTTGATACCAGTTCGGTTATGCCTTCACGACACACTGATCATGGGATCGTGAATGAGTATGCATAACGGGTGTTTCGGACAGATAGTCCGGGGCCCCACAGAGCTGGTATCAGAGCCATCCTGACTGTAGGAGACCTTAGTTAGCATGGACGTTAGATAGGACCATACTACTTTGGTAAAACTATTTACGAAACTTATGTTCATAAGTAACTAGAAGCTTAGCTTCTATCTTCTTATCCTTACAAAAACTTCTCATTCTTACATCGATCTCTGATTTCGAAAGATTTCGAAAATTTCTGATTCTACTATCTCACCCTCTTCCAAACAAACATATTGGACGATATCCCCAACTTAGACCCGGACACTCAAAGTCGAAGATGGATCAACCCTTCGGGAAGTCTCAAGTATCTCCGACTGCAGCTACTGAAGATTGGACGCCGAATTAGCAGTACGCGTATAGGGATAATAAGAGCATGTCTTTGGTTGTAACCAAAGTCTGTCAAGGAGTTGACCTTCTTCCTCTTTGGACTTGCACTTTTGCGGTCGCCAAGGATCAAGTCCTCAGTTCTTGACTAGTAATTTTTAGGCCAGTCAAGAAGTCGTCAACTTTTGGAGTACCTCAACAACTACTCCTTTGAACCCCTCCAAAGACCTCACGTCCTCGGGATGTTGAGACCAGAAGTTCTACGCAGATTTCGCCTCCGACTCAACATCGATGGCTCAAAACCAGACCTGCTTCACCACCACCTGCTCCGAGGATCCTTGTAGAAGTCGACATCAGCAAGATGCAGACGTCTACGTACATCTCTGACCAACCCAAGCCTATAGGATGGATAGGACAAACTCAATCAATCGCTTCGATTGAGCTACCGATGCGTATTAGGTATCCTTGGGTACTTGAAGCACCTCGTGTGGTTTTCATGATTGCTTGTGGTGTTCTGAATTTGCTGCTTGAGTACTTGTGATTGTTTGTTATGTGTATGTTTGTTTGAGCCTTTCGGCCTAAAAAAAAAAACCTCTTAGTGTGGTAACCCTGTCTAGGAAACCCTCCCTAAGATGTTTTCCTCGCATCCGGTCAACATTCTGGTAGAAATTCTAACTGTTATTTTACAAAGTTAACGGGAAACTCTAACTCCAACTGGGGTAACAACTAGATGCCACCATGTTTTCTCGAAATGACCAACTCCAGTACGACATTCAAATCAAGACACCCTGCCACACCAAGGAAGCAAAAGCCAATGCCTTCAAGATTGACGACAAACCTGCAAGAAGATGAAGCTACTAACGGGGTCTAACCGTAGGATAGAATCCTGCTAGCCATAAAGAAACCTTCTTAAGACCCAACCATACGGTACCATCTGCCCAGCAGAGCAGCCAAGCGAGAAGTCGTATCGAAGCCAAGATATCCCACATGGTGCATCTGATCTTCATCAAGTGAAGCCTTTGAAGAGGATTCAATACTCAAGATTTGGAGTACTTTACGTGCTCATTCCTTAACCGGTAGGAGTCAGCGCCAACCCTGAAGCTGAAGACTGTTTTCAGCAACTTTTGTTGCTACTTCATATAGAGATCAACCAGGAGTTCCAGCGACTTACTAACTTACCGCGTCTCTTATAGAGTAGTGAACGCAGTCTGGACCTCTTGAAGCTATGACCTGCACTCGCCCTTGAAGATTCTTCAAGTCAAGACGAGAGATCGATGACTTCTTCAAAAGCGCCTGACATGACACCATGGCTGAAGTTTGAGCTTGACGAACCCCCGATGAACAATCTTAAGGGTGGAAGTCTTCCACCAAAATCAAAGCTAACTCTAAAACCCTCGATCTTCTAAAGCACTGTTTGGATGCTCTAACTCCCCCAGAATCGTGGACCCCTCGGAGATTGTTAGTTAGCTACATATGTAACACCGGCATAGAGAAGTCAACCTCTTCACGAAGCTTGTCCTCGGCGGAAATCTACCGTGTTTCTCAGAACCTGAAGGTGTGACTTTTCAACAACGACATGTCTACCGGAATATGGAGCCTAACTTAGGTTAACCTATAAAACCTTTCTTGTCATACGTTTAATAATCTCGGGACGAGATTATTTTAAGGGTGGAAGGTCTGTAACACCCCAAGTTTTGCAACCTTGTTTTTTTTTTGTCCAGAATGCAAAAATCAGGGGAAACAAAAAAAAACATTTTGTGTTAACCTCTTAACACAGTGTTTCTTGCATGTATGACTTGTTTGATATGTTAAGCATATCTGTTTGATGAGTAGATTATTGAACAAGGTTGTGAACCAACACAATACTTGTGCCTTAGTGATCATGTTATTCAAACTACTACTATCTATTTGACAAAACCATTATCTTGGCAACTTCTCTTATTTCAAGTAACTTAACTTTTGTAAAACAATAAGCCAAGATTTATTTTGACACAAATGTTTTTTTTCCAAAACTAAGTATTTTTTTATTAAAAAAAAACCCTATGATATCTACCCACTGGTATGATTCCGCTATTTTACAAAACCTCATTTTAGAAAGTTCTGCAAATGGATTTCAAACTGAGCACTTGTTCAATAATTTCTTCTTGATTTGTTTGATAGATGTTTGTATTTTCATTGTTGACCTGTGCGATGAATTGACCTTGTGTGACTCTGTTTGACTTTGATTGCTTGAGTAAGTACATGTGGCTTGCCTTTTGAACATTTATAAATCCTATTAGATTTGCAAAACCAACCACAAAAATCTCTAGAAACCAAGATCACTTTTTATCTTGCGGCCATTCTCAATTTTTCCAAAGTGCATTGTTCCTTTGGAGACTATTTTTGCAAAACTCTTATATCTCATTCTTTTCATTTATCTAACCACTTTTGTTTTATCAAATGATCTTCAAATCCTTCTCGTAAATTCAAAAAAAAAAAAAACACTAGGTCACCCCCAAACTTATTTACCAAACATTTCCTTTTCCAAATTATTTTGTGAATAAAATAATTTTCTTAAACCATTTTATTATTTTCAAAATTTGCATGTGATGGTGATAATACCATCCTTGCATTTCTCTTGTTTTATAACTTCTTGAAAAATAATCTACAATGCAGGTTACTAAGTAGATCATATTTGTACTCAAATTATTATCTTACGATTCTCCTAAATTTTGTAAATCCTTTTTCAAATGAATATTCTTTCAAATTGGCCATAGGCATAGAGAGTGATCCGAACAAATGTCAAATAAATCTAAATCTAAATGTTAAACCGTGTACATCAAGTGCACCTCTCTGAACCCTTTCATCTACATCTCTCCAACGTCATCTTGACCATCTATCAACATCAAAAATCTTACCAGATAAAAATTTGATCAATTTCTTGCTTGATCATCCAAATGATTTAATCCCCAACTACATATCATTTTTTTTAAATCACTCAATTTTTTTAAAAAAAATTATGAGCTTAACACCATTAGCATCCCCACCCTTCTAACCTACCTTGTCCATTTGGACAATTTCGTGAGCCCTCTATGCATGGCACAAATGGAGTGCCGGCCATGCCATGCATTTCATGGTTGACCAAACCTCTATCTCTCTCACTCTTTTCTATCTTACTCGTATCTCAAATCACCAGCCCTTGTGCACTATCATTTGCTCCTAAACCATATTATCTACACTACCCTTGTGACATTGGGCTGCTCAATGGAGTGGCATGGGAAGTGGCCGGACGAGCCATGCATTGGCATCCAATGCTCTAGTAGCATCTCTGTCTTTCACTTCTTGCCAAGCCTATAGCTGATCTGCACCTTGTCCCTCCTGCACTCCACCTATCTCTGGTGAAATAACACTGTACCAATAACATCTCTTCGTTTGCTAGTGTTTCGAGAGCAGGGAGAAGAAGACCGATGCCAACCTTGGATAAGGACCGCCCCAAAACCTTCTGCAGCCTCTCCCTCCATTATCACCAGTACCAAGATGAATATCAGAACCCCACACCGTCCACTGACCCCTCCTTTCAACCTCCATGACTAGTCCTAGCTCAATCTATCCCTTCCTTGCCAGGGGACACCGATGGCATGACCCGTTCTACAAACAAAACATCATCACGAGAAGCACCACCTCGCCACGAGCCTCCCCTACTCCTCCTTGATACGTCCCAGTAACTCCCTCGATTTTGTACGTTTTCTATCGATCGCGCTTGACCGTGCTCTGTGAGCCGTCAATGCGACGAACACATGGCGTGCATGATCTGCGATGTGCCTTCCCGAGCAAGGAGACGACCAAGACCATCGCCCCTGCCTCTCCTGGCACGCCTCCGTGCCTTGTCATCTTACCTTTGTCCCTTCCACCGCCCCGTTCGCCCAATCTCTGCCCGCCGCTCCGTCCCGTGGTCGCTCTGGACGACGTCCACGGTGCACCCGCGGGCAGCCTCTTTTAGCACGCTCCCGAGCCTCTGCGCGTGGGTACAAGCCCCTCCAAGCCCGTCGCCCCTCCTCACACTCCTCTCCTCTCCCTTGCAGAAACTCCAGGGGTGAAGCCCTGTCTCGTTTTCCTCTCTGGCGGAAGAAAGAACCGAGCGAGGCTCGTTGCGATGCATCTCAACTCAAGCAACGATGATGCCCCTCTCCCGCTCGCATTTTCATCTCTGTTACGCGCCTCCTCTCTCTCAATCTGTCAACCCTAACGCCCCCATTTTCTTCCCAGGAGCTCGTCGGGGCTCCGTCCTCGCCACGTCGCGGCTGTCTCCCTCCAAGTCGTCGTCTGCAAGTTCGCCTGCGCGTCCGAGGCGCCGCATGCACCGCCTATGGCTCCGCCACTCCACCCTGCACCATCTTCGTCGTCCCAGATCGTTTCCCCAGCGAACAGTCGACCTCTTCGCCATCAGGATCCTCCGCGACGGAGTCGACCACGGCTGCAGCTCCCCTCGCGCGCCGCCGTCCAAGGGTCGGCAAGCTCGTCCGAGCTGGCCGAGTCGAGCGCCGCACGCCTCCGTTCCATCTCCGGCATCTTCTCCATCGCCTCCAAGACCCCCGACGAGCTCTCCGTCTTAGTCGCCGACGGGGCCGTGCTGCATGTCGTCGTCTGCGTCACAGTTGTCACCTGTCCATCCGTCTCTCTGTCTCTCCATGATACCCTCCCTCGTGCGCTTCTGACTCCGCTCTTGTTCGTCTCCAGGAACTCACGAGGAGCTCATCGCCGTCGCCGTGGCGCTGCTCGTACCGACGCGACCGTACGTCTCCGTCCGCGCGCGCAACCTACAGCCACGTCTGCGCGTCCAAGGCAGCCAGAGCCGGACACCTCTCGTCTCCACCTTCATCCGTGACTTCCTCGTCGTTCCAGCATCCCAAGGTGAGCCTTTGTCGTCCCGCCTCCGTCTTGCGTATCGCGGTCGCGCCGCCCGACTTCGGTCGTTGCGGGAGAGAGCGCCCAGAGTCGCTGATCATCGATCTGATGATCGCATGCGCCATGCTGGGCTGTATGGCCGGCCAGGCCCCATGCTCACCTTATCACCAGCGTGCGTGCAGCTGGTGCTGTTAGGTCGACCAGCACTGCTCCGATAGGTCTGGCCAGTTTGTCCCAGCTCGTTTTCTTTTTCCTTTTCCTGAAAATAATCTCCAGCCAGATCTGTTCTAGGTTTAAAACCACCAAATATTCCTGGAACATCCTAATTGTGTGATTCAAATTTTGTAGCGTTCTATGTTACAATACTGACCACCTCAGACAAAAACCATCCACGTATCGTTCCTATATATCTCACAGTAATTAAAATGGTAAAGCCATGCAGTGGCAGTATATATTCAAATGTGGGAGTTTTAAATAGAGTTTCGTGCCAAAGCAACTTTTGGAGTAATATACATGCAAATGAACACAGCTTGACACTGGTTTGCATGCATAGAACGTAAGTATGTGCATGTGATCCAGAGATCAATTTTACACAAGATCTGTGTTTAGAAAAATCTTGCGGAAGCTAATAAAAATATTTTGGAGTGAAACCACTTTTTGTTGTCTCAATCTGATGTTGCTAACAACGTATCCAAAGCTCATATTTTTCTGAGCATCAGAGAATGTCTGGGAGAAAACCCCCCCCCACCCCCCATAAAACCCTCTCTGGTCATTGTTTTTATATTTAAAATTAATCTGTAAGTCAAAATTTTGCAAACTAAATTTTGTGAAGTTTTGTGAGGGATTATCTACCTTTAGGTGTAAGTCTTGCTTGCAGATTCAAAACGTTGATCTGTGATCAAAAAAGTGAAACCGTGTTATTTCTGTTTTTGTAAATTCATTATTTTTTTTATATAAAAATGGTTTTGACTCAAACCCAGTGCATGAAGGTTCTATTTGTTGACATATACCTGGGCATATGCTTAGTATACTGAGGAGAAATTTTCTTTGTGCATTTTAGGACTCATGTCCTATTTTCTAAGCAAAATAAATGGTTTTCTCTAACTAAAAATGACTTAGTTTATTATTGCTTAGGCTTAGGATTAGTTAATACTTGATATAGTTTGTGTATTTATTTTATAATGCTTATGAGTGCTTGTTTGATTAAGTGCCCCTCGTGTTGTCTCGTTCTCCTTGTATTTTGCGACGTTAGAATGTGAACATTATCGGAGATGGAGAGGGTCTTGGTGAGAATTTTGAAGAGGAAGGAAGAGCAGAGGATCATGAAGAACAATTCCAGGGACAAATAGCCAACCAAGGCAAGCCACCTCTTGATGCATCTCTGATCCTATATATCTTATTCTTGCATTACTGCAGGTTTTATAAAGTGCATGTCTTTTTATTTTTCATTTCGGTGGTTAGTGCCACCCGGAGCTTTATTAGTCCACCCTTAGGGTGCAGCCATTGTTGGTACCTACCGATCACACCTCTATTAGTGATATGGTGCTTATCACCTCATCACACTTGTCGCCTCTTTTCAAAGGGAAATTGGACTATAGGTTGGGAGCCCTGGAAAAATATTTGTGAAAATTGTTTTCAAGCAAAAAGGTTTTTCGGGAAAACCTTGGAATGGGGTTGCCCTGCCCAAGTGGGTTTTTGTGAAACACAAAAAGGTTTATGAAAGATATTTCTGGAGGCAAAGGGAGATGAAAAGTTGTTTTCGAAAAACCGTGGTGACCATAGTACGAAACCGGACCTAGCCAGTACAACCACATTACCCTTTAGTGGGACGGGGCGTAGTGTAGTAGTTTGTCTCGCCTTAGTTTGGGTCCTGCAAATGTAAGGGGTAGTCCGAGCATGGACACCTATCGACCGTGGCCTTCCCGACGAACCGGGAACGCCTTTCCATTGCGTATCGATGGCAGGGGTACAACCTATGAGCTCCCATTGAATAATGCCCCGCAGCTTGGTCGCGGCATTCGGAGGGTCGAGCTGGTCGGGGAATTTGCTACTCCTGGGTAAACGACCCCTCGGACTGCGGTGTTGGGAGGTACAACTCTAGGCGGCATGTCTTAGGCTAAGGCGAGCAGGCGAAAAACTACGATCGGGTACTTGTCGTGGCATATGTTATTATGCAGGGATGACGCCCACACGAGGAGTATTCGGATCTTGTGGGGAAAGTGTACAACCTCTGCAGAGTGTAAATCTATTCGAATAGCCGTGTCCGCGGTTATGGACATGGGAATGGCGGTACATGGCATTAGAGGAAAGTGTTGTTTTCTCCAAATTGTTTTCGAAAGTGATTATTTCGGGAAGTTTATACCAGTGGGCTGGTGGAAAGGTACCTGCGAGGTACGGTGGAAAGTTGGAAAGGAAATGGCCATATGAGATGGCTGAAATTAAATTGGGTCACCCTTACCTATTAGTCTGCAAATGAAATGGTTTACCAAAAAGTTTTCAACAAAGTTATGGAAATGTCTTATTCTCGAGAGGAACCACCTCTCGCTCCTTGTCGCCCCAGTTTAGTGCCTGATCCTTGCTACTGCCAAATATGCATATCCTTTACTTCTCTCTAAGGTGGTTTGCGAGTACAATTCATAATGTACTCATGGCTTTGTCCCTGGCTATTTACTTGGCCAGACTTGGTGGAATCCGACAGATGAAGAAGGAGTCGACGACGTCTGTGCGAGCTAGGAACGTCTTCCCAGTCAGTTGCCTGTAGGGTTATGGCATGACTTGGGCCATGCGAACGCTTTCGTTTGAAGTATTTCCGCTGTGTGATTGTTGATCTCCTGCCATTGCGGCTCTTATGTAAGTATTGGTCAGGTGACCTGTTGTAATCTTTTTATTCGGTACTGTAATGGATGATGTATTTGATACCAGTTCGGTTATGCCTTCACGACACACTGATCATGGGATCGTGAATGAGTATGCATAACGGGTGTTTCGGACAGATAGTCCGGGGCCCCACATGGAGGTTCTCATTTTATTCATGGAGGTTTTAGAAAAACTCTTGCTAAGTATGGTATTAATCATAGAATTGCTTCTGCTTATCACCCTCAAAGTAGTGGTCAAGTAGAATTATCAAATAGAGAAATTAAATCTATCTTGCAGAAAACCGTTAATAAATCTAGAAAGAATTGGGCTAGTAAATTGAAAGACGCACTATGGGCTTATAGAACTGCTTATAAAAACCCCATGGGAATGTCACCTTATAAAATGGTTTATGGAAAAGCTTGTCATTTACCTTTAGAACTAGAACACAAAGCTTATCGGGCTGTTAGAGAATTAAATAGAGATCCTAAACTTGCCGGTGATAAGAGGTTGTTACAATTAAGTTCTCTAGATGAATGGAGAAGTGAAGCTTATGAAAATGCTAAACTCTTTAAAGAAAAAGTTAAAAAAATGGCATGATAGAAGGATCATCAAAAGAGAGTTTAATATTGGGGATAAAGTCCTATTGTATCGGTCTCGCCTCAGATTCTTTGCAGGGAAATTACTCTCGAAATGGGAAGGACCATATGTTGTTGAGGAGGTGTATCGTTCAGGAGCAATTAAAATTAGCTCTCTCCAAGGCAATGCTTCGCAAGTGGTGAATGGACAAAGACTCAAGCATTATATCTCAGGTGATTCTTATAATGTTGATGTTGATATTATTCGAGTGGAAACACCGGAGGCTTTCATCAAGGGACAAATTGACAGTCCGCCAGAACTCGACTTTGAATAGGTAACAGTACTGGTAATGAAAAGTTCGCGATTTACTTTCCGAACATTATTTTTGTTGTTTTTAGAAAATATGAAAAATTACGAGTTCGAAACGGAGTGGAAAGGACGCACGAGGGCGTGCCACCATAGGCCGGCGCGGCCTGACCTGGGCCCGCGCCGACCTATGGTCTGGCCGCCTCGTCGCCCCTTTCCGACTCTTGTTCGATCTGGTACTTTCCGTTTGTTCTGAAAATTTTTATTATAAAATCCCCCGGACCCCTGGAGGTCCGTATATCGTTTTCTCGACGTGTTTTGTTTCGAGCTGTTTCTGCCAGGATCTGTTTTCAGTTTAGAGGCACCATGGTCTCCAAGAACAAAGGCAAGGGGCTTTCGGAGGAAGAAGTGAAGGAGGTGCCATCAAGACAAGATCAGCAAGCCGGAGGGAGCAAGCAAATCTTGGTGGGATCCGTTGACACTCAACGTTCTTTTTCTCATAACTTGCAGGGACCTCTACCACCCGCTCTTAGCCTCGACTCCTTCCCCATGATGGAAGAAGTTCTACGGATTACCGATGAGTTTTGTGATCAATATCGGGCTCTAAGAAGAGAAGTGGAGATACTCCAGGAGGAGAATTGCCGTCTCCGAAGAATGATTGAATACCACTCGATTCGCGTCACAAGGTCGACATCGCCAACCTCGGATAACAATGAATCTCTTCGAATCTTAGTGCAGAATTGTCAAGCTGAGAAGCTGAAGTTGAAGGAGTTTATTAAGAAGCGCGGGAAGAATTCATCACCACCATCGCCAAAGGAGTAATCCATCATCGGTATTGGCATCCCCTTGGTTTGTTCCAAGCTTGGGGAGTGCCGCGGTATCACATTATCATTACCTTTTACTTTTTACTATCAAGTAGTGTCATATCATGAGTAGGGAAGTTATCGTATGAGATGGGTTGCGGTATGGAAGTATCTCTCCTTTAGTTTGTCTATGTATCCCTTGGTGTGAGTTATCGTTATGGAATATTAATGAGAAGTCTTATCATTTACATATTGCACACCTTATTTTAGTTTGCAATTTCTACTATATGATTGATCTTGATTTTAGTATTGGTACCACTTTGGGAGCATTGAGTTAATCTATTTGGTTTTGGCAAACTTAGCAATGGTCAATAGTAACAACACTTTGAGTTTAAGAAGAATAGAGGAAATACATGTAGAAGATGTTATTATCTTTCTTATCAGTTCTTAGCTTAGTATTCTAAAGTTAAAACTGTTTGTGCTTACAAGTAAGATGCATGGTTGTTTCTATCACATGTATATTTGTTTGTTTCCCTCAACTCTTATGCTTGCTAATTAACCTTGCTAGCCAAAGACCTCGTACCGAGAGGGAATACTTCTCGTGCATCCAAACCTGAACCCAAACCTATGCCATTTGTGTCCACCATACCTACCTACCGCATGGTATTGTCTGCCATTCCAAGTAAATACTTCATGTGCTACCTTTAAACAATTCAAAACTTATTACTTCTTATTTGTGTCAATGTTTTATAGCTCATGAGGAAGTATGTGGTGTTTTATCTTTCAGTCTTGTTAGGCAGCCTCCACTAATGGACTAGTGGCTTCATCCACTTATCCTATAATTTTGCAATAAGAGCTGGCAACGGGGTTCCCAGCCCCAATTAATTAACTTTCATTAATAATTCTCTTCACATGTTTTGCCCCGATTCATCGAGTAAGCAATTTAATTTTGCAATAGACACTCCTCCATGGTATGAGATTGTTGGAAGGCACCCGAGGATTCGGTTAGCCATGGCTTGTGTAAGCAAAGGTTGGGGGGAGTGTCATCCTTAAAAATAAACTAAAGTACATGTGTAAACAAAAGAGAAGAGGGATGATCTACCTTGCCGGTAGAGATAACGTCCTTCATGGGAGCCGCTCTTTGGAGGTCTGTTTGGCAAGGGGGTTAGAGTACCCGCTACCAGTCGTTGACAACAACAAACACCTCTCAAAACTTTACTTTTATTCTCTTTATATGATTTCAAAACTGAAAAAGCTCTAGCACATGATTTAATCTCTCGCTTCCCTCTCGCGAAGGGCCTGTCTTTTACTTTATGTTGAGTCAGTAAACCTATTTCCCTCCATCTCAAGCAAGCATTTGAGTTGTTGTGATCAAACCATTATATTGTGATTTGCTTCATCATGTCTTTACTCTTTCTCATTTAGTACAAGTTTTACTTGAACGAATATAGCTTTGAAAGTCATCAATGATTAATATGATTGAGTATGCAAGTTTACCATAAGCTTTAATATGAGAGCACTGCTCAATAGATGAATATAATTTGTTAAATGTTCTCTGACCAAGAACAAAAGTTTGCCATCACCAATTATGATTCCTTATGCACCTTTATTTGTGATTACCTTATACTTGTTTCAAGTTGAGTTATATGAGGAAGTTGTTTACTATAATGTCTTGTGTGAATGAATATGATGCTTCTTGTCCGTATTTTATTTATCGACTCTTCACTCCATAAACATGTGGACCTGTTTACAGAGTTCGCTTCGCTTGGGGACAAGCGAAGTCTAAGCTTGGGGGAGTTGATACGTCCAAATTGCATCACTATTTTATATCATAATTTGTCGTTATTCATTGATATATTTCATATTGGGACACAATACTTATGTTATTTCATCTATTTTGCATGTTTCATGATTATTTGGAGATCGAGCACCGGAGCCGGGATTCTCGCTGGAAAAAGCACCGTCGAGATGCAATATTTCGGAAGATCAATTGTGGAAGGAAGTTTTACGTAAACTCCTATTTTTCCGGATGACGGAGGAAGCCGAAGGGGGAGCCAGCTGGACCCATGGTGGGCCCACACCATAGGGTGGCGCGGCCCATGGCTCGGCCGCGCCACCATGTGGTGTGGGGCCCCCTCGGCCTCTTTCGCCTCCTTTTCTTCGCGAAACCCTTCGTCCCGAAGACCTAAGCCACGAGAGGAATCCTCACGAAGGGTTACAGCCGCCTCTGCGGGGCGGAGAACACCAGAGAGAAAAGAGCTCTCCGGCGGGCAGGAATCCGCCGGGAAATTCCCTCCCGGAGGGGGAAATCGACGCCATCGTCACCGCCATCGAGCTGGACATCATCTCCATCACCATCATCATCATCTCCACCATCATCACCGCCATCTCCTCCGCAGCACCTCGTCACCGCTGTAGCAATTTGGGTTTGATCTTGATTGTTTGATAGGGGAAACTCTCCCGGTACCGATTTCTACTTGTTGTTTATGCTATTGAGTGAAACCATTGAACCAAGGTCTATGTTCAGATTGTTATTCATCATCATATCACCTCTGATCATGTTCCATATGATGTCTCGTGAGTAGTTCGTTTAGTTCTTGAGGACATGGGTGAAGTCTAATTGTTAGTAGTGAACTATGGTTGAGTAATATTCAATGTTATGATATTTAAGTTGTGGTGTTATTCTTCTAGTGGTGTCGTGTGAACGTCGACTACACGACACTTCACCATTTATGGGCCTAGGGGAATGCATCTTGTACTCGTTTGCCAATCGCGGGGTTGCCGGAGTGACCGAAACCTAAACCCCCGTTGGTATATCGATGCAGGAGGGATCGCAGGATCTCAGAGTCTAAGGCTGTGGTTAGATTTATCTTAATTACTTTCTTGTAGTTGCGGATGCTTGCAAGGGGTATAATCACAAGTATGTATTAGTCCTAGGAAGGGCGGTACATTAGCACAGAGTTCACCCACACAACACTTATCAAAACAATGAAGATTAATCAACCGTATGTAGCGAAAGCACTAGACTAAAATCCCGTGTGTCCTCGAGAACGTTTGGTCATTATAAGTAAACAAACCGGCTTGTCCTTTGTGCTAAAAAGGATTGGGCCACTCGCTGCAATTATTTCTCTCGCATTTTACTTATTTGTACTTTATTTATCTGCTACATCAAAACCCCCCGAATATTTGTCTGTGAGCATTTACAGTGAAACCTTCATCGAAACTGCTTGTCAACACCTTCTGCTCCTCGTTGGGATCGACATTCTTACTTATCGAAGATACTACGATACACCCCCTATACTTGTGGGTCATCACATTACATATGTTTCAACCAAGTGTCACAAAGGGGTACCTCTATGCCACCTGTACAAAGGTCCAAGGAGATAAATCTCATTTGATTTCTCGATTTTGATAGATCTCAACTTGAGGACATCCATACCGGGACAACATAGAAAACAAATAATGGACTCCTATTTTATGCTTTAAGCATTCAACAACAGATAACATTCTCATAAGAGATTTGAGGATTAATGTCCAAGCTGAAACTTCCACCATGATACATGGCTTTGGTTGGCGGCCCAATGTTCTTCTCTAACAATATGCATACTCAAACCATTCAACTCATGGCAAATCTCCCTTACTTCAGACAAGACGAACATGCATAGCAACTCACGTGATATTCAACAAAAGTGTAACATTTTATGGCGTCCCCAGAAACATGGTTACCGCTCAACAAGCAACTTATAAGAAATAAGATACATAAGCAACATATTCTTTACCACAATAGTTTTTAAGCTACTTTCCCATGAGCTATGTATTGCAAAGACAAGGAATGAAATTTTAAAGGTAGCACGCAAGCAATTTACTTGGAATGGTAGAAAAATACCACATAGTAGGTAGTTATGGTGGACACAAATGGCATAAGTTTTGGCTCAAGGTTTTGGATGCACGAGAAGCATTCCCTCTCATTACAAGGCTTTGGCTAGCAAGGTTGTTTGAAGCAAACACAAGTATGAACCGGTACAGCAAAACTTACATAAGAACATATTGCAAGCATTATAAGACTCTACACTATCTTCCTTGTGGTTCAAACACTTTTACCAGAAAATATCTAGACTTTAGAGAGACCAATCATGCAAACCAAATTTCAACAAGCTCTACGGTAGTTCTCCACTAATAGGTTCAACACCACATGATGCAAGAGCTTAAACATGATCTACTTGAGAGTTCAAAACAATTTCCAAGTATCAAATTATTCAAGACCATATACCAATTACCACATGGAGCATTTTCTGTTTCCAACCAAATAGCAATAGATGAAGCGGCTTTCAACCTTCGCCATGAACATTAAAAGTAAAACTAAGAACACCAGTGTTCAATATGAAAAAGCGGAGCGTGTCTTTCTCCCACACAAGGATTGCTAGGATCCGAATTTATTCAAACATAAACAAAAATAAAAACATACAGACGCTCCAAGTAAAGCACATAAGATGTGACGGAATAAAAATATAGTTTCACTAGAGGTGACCTGATAAGTTGTCGATGAAGAAGGGGATGCCTTGGGCATCCCCAAGCTTAGATGCTTGAGTCTTCTTGAAATATGCAGGGATGAACCACGGGGGCATCCCCAAGCTTAGACTTTTCACTCTTCTTGATCATATTATATCATCCTCCTCTCTTGACCCTTGAAAACTTCCTCCACACCAAACTCAAAACAATCTCATTAGAGGGTTAGTGCATACTAAAAAATTCACATGTTCAGAGAGGACACAATCATTCCCAACACTTCTGGACATTACCCAAGGCTACTGAAAGTTAATGGAGCAAAGAAATCCACTCAACACAATAAAAGAGGCAATGTGAAATAAAAGGCAGAATCTGTCAAAACAGAACAGTCTGTAAAGACGAATTTTTTAGAGGCACTTAACATGCTCAGATGAAGAAGATCAAATTGATGAAAGTTGCGTACATATCTGAGGATTACTCATGAATTTTCGCAGATTTTTTAGAGTTTCCTACAGAGAGATCTACTCAAATTTGTGACAGCTAAAAATCTGTTTCTGCGCAGAAATCCAAATCTAGTATCAACCTTACTATCAAAGACTTTACTTGGCACAACAATGCAATAAAGTAAAGATACAAAGGTATTGCTACAATAGTAACAAGCACCTTGACTCAAATATAAAACAAAAATTGCAGAAATAAAATAAATGGTTGTCTCCCATAAGTGCTTTTCTTTAACGCCTTTCAGCTAGGCGAAGAAAGTGTAAATCAAGTATTATCAAAAGAGGAAGCATTAACATTATTACCAGGGGCTTTGCGTCTACCCTTCTTACTCTTTGGTTTAGGGAATATATGACCGCATCTGGGTGTAGAGGTAAAATTTAGAGTGCCTTTCCCCACATCTATGGTTGCTCCCAAGAGTTTCAGCAGGGATCTTCCAAGTGTGATTTGTCCTGTCCCTACACATTCAATAACGAGATAATCAGTGGATACCGTTCTTCCAAGAAACGTTGTGAACACACCTTCAGCTATTCCCTTAGGAATTATAACAGAGTTATCAGTAAGAGTTATTCCTTCTCCTCCTTCAGTAAGTCCCCAAAGTGTCAAAGATTCATAAATACTTTTAGGCATAAGGCAAAACTCAGAGACAATATCACAACGGGCATAAAAAGTTTCACCACAAATAGCAACTTTAATAGTAGGGTCCCACATTGAAGGTTCAAAGTTTACTGGGACATAATCAAAATGCTCAAGAATCTGACTATACCCTTCTTTTAAACAAGATATATTTGTCTCGTGAGTGTTTAACCTATTATAAATAATAGCAAGAGATGAATCAAAATTATTAGCGGAGCTAGATGATGTAACCAATTTTTTAATGGCATTAAAAGCTTGATCCCCATCGCAATGAAGGAAATCTCCTCCCACTACAGCATCCAAGGCATATATATAGCGAAGAATAAGCCCAAAATAAAAGTTACTAAGAAGCAGGCTTAGAGTCATTTTAGGTTCAGTTTTACCATAAGAATCAAAAATTCTAGACCAAGCTTCCTTAAAACTCTCCTCATCCCCTTGTTTAAAAGTAAAGATCAATTCCTCTGGTGACAGAGTAACAAGTACAGGACTAGACATGATAAAAAATTAAATGCAAGTAACTAATTTTTTTGTGTTTTTGATATAAATAAAGCAAACAAGACAGAAAATAAAATAAAGTAAAGCAAGACAATAAACAAAGTAAAGAGATTGTATGTGAGAGACTCCCCTTGCAGCGTGTCTTGATCTCCCCGGCAACGGCGCCAGAAAACAGTCTTGATGGCGCGTGATGCACACGTCCGTTGGGAATCCCAAGAGGAAGGTGTGATGCGCACAGCAGCAAGTTTTCCCTCAGAAAGAAACCAAGGTTATCGAACCAGTAGGAGATAAAGGCCACGTGAAGGTTGTTGGTGAAGGAGTGTAGTGCGGCGCAACACCAGGGATTCCGGCGCCAACGTGGAACCTGCACAACACAATCAAAATACTTTGCCCCAACTTAACAGTGAGGTTGTCAATCTCACCGGCTTGCTGTAAACAAAGGATTAAACGTATGGTGTGGAGAATGATGTTTGTTTGCAAAGAACAGAGAACAATGATTGCAGTAGATTGTATTTCAGATGTAAAAGAATGGACCGGGGTGTGGGGACCCCGGACTACATGTCCGAAATACCCTGTTATGTATTCCTCTCACGACTCCAAGATCAGTCTGCCGTGAGAACATAACCGAACTGAATATCCAGATTACAACATCCATTACAAGTACCGAATAAATAGTCTTACAACAATAGAGTCACATGACCCAGTCTTACACAAATGCCACCTCGGGCAAGTTCACACACAAACATAGCAGCGGATACACGTCGTCATTGTCGGGCCCAAGTCATGCCTTTAGACCTACAGGCAGCTGACTTGGAGAGCGTCCTAGGTCGCATAGTCGTCCTGGTAGCCTCCGTCTTCTTCATAGTCCTCCTCATAGTCTGGCCAAGTAAATAGCCAGGGACAAAGCCGTGAGTACATTTGGAATTGTACTCGCAAACCATCACAAAGGGGGTGCTAACATAAGCTAACTAAAGGAGACAAGAGAGGAAAGGTAGTTTCTCTTGTGGATATAGCATGCATCAACATCTCTTGTTGACATAGCATCCTGACTTCTCAAGTGAAGGGAACACTATTGTTGTCCTATGACATCTCTATATCTTTTTTAAAGAAGATACTTCAAAAGGTAACCTATGACATCTCTATATCTTTGTTAAAGAAGAGTTAGCATTCTTCCACCTCAATTGATGGATATGCAAGGGAAATCCGATGACATCTCCATATCTTTGTTAAAGGAGAGTTAGCATTCTTCCACCTCAATTTATGGATATGCAAGGGAAATCCTATGACATCTCTATATCTTTGTTAAAGAAGAGTTCCTTTCCATGAAACATTAGTAGAGGTTCCCCCACTTTGTTATATTTTCCGGCGACCATCTCCATATGGTCGACACACACACCTTTCCGGTACCCTTCCGGTACATCCAACACAACACTCTCTTTAAAAAACCTTTGCCAAAACAAAACTCAAAGCCCATGTTAAGGTTGGCCTTTTCAACTCGTCCATGACCGCGGACGCGGCTATTCGAATAGATTTAACTCTGCAGGGTTCGCGCACTTTCCCCACAAGAACCGACAAATCCGCCGGGATCATTCCCGGTTCGACATACCAAAGTATGCGAGGTTCGGATAATCAGTCATAGTCCTACGCCCGCCTCCATTGTCATGAGTTCCTTCCCTGCGGGCTTACCCCTTCCCGGCACCCCGGCAGCATACCTCCTTATTTGAGCGTATCTCCGGCGCCACGACGAAAGACCCTCAGTAATCATCCGGCTATAGACAACTACAGTGTATTGCCTCCTTCAGAGCGCAACCCGGCGTCAGAGGTCATCGTGACCCTCCCTAGAGAGTTGTGAAGGGGACTCATGCCAATTTCAACAGAAGTGAAACTAAGCCCGTACCCACTTTGAGTAATGTGGTTGCGCAAGTAAAGTTGGTTCGGTGAACACTTATACGCAGTGCTCGTTTTTCCATAAAACCTTAACCTTCATCACTTCCACATGTCCATCAATCACACAACACCTTTCCAACACCCTTATCAAAACCTTTGATTTCGTAAACTTTACGCTTGAGTAAGCTTCCCTCACTCAAGGTTTTCTCAAAACATTTACAACAAGGTAAACCTTGAGGGGTTCCCATCCTAAAGTTTCATGAGAGGAAACTACAATTATCTTCATGGCCGAATATGCGACCATAGACTTTATCAAGGCGGTTTGGGTGAGTGGCAAAAGAGAACTCACACTTACTTGAGGTAAGCATGTGCAAGCCGACAAATTATTGTACTAAGCTCAGATTTTATGATGCTAGATTACTACTTTAGGGTAGTGTAAAAATGAACCAACCTATTAGTGTTGGGCATATTCAATCCATTTTGAGAATACACCAAGATCATGGCATTGATACCTCCATACTACAAAAAGGGGGTGGTGGTGGAAGCTATTTCTAGAATTGAGGTATACTCAAGTTGAGTATGCAAGATAACACAAGTGTAATGGCACGGCCATGATACCATGCATCCCAAAAACACATGACACTAGTGGAGTATCACCGCTAGGTAGTACCCCACTTGAAAACACACATAGATGACAATATAGAGAGAGCAACACACATAGAGATCAAGGTGATTTGGATATCAACAAATGACATCCAACTAGACACCAAATCAGAGTTCAAAAGATGGCTTGCCTTGGTTGGCTTGTCCCTGGTCTTCCTCGAGATCTTCTCCAAAATCCTCCCCTTCCACTTCACCCTCGTTCGTATCTAGCGTCGCAAAAGTAAACAGTACAAAAAATCAATACACAACATAAGAACCAAAGGGTAACTTAATAAAGTATGCAAAACATGCAGGGGAGTTTTTTGGCAGTAAATAAAGATGGGTTGTTCAATTTAAAACCAAATAGAGGTAAAGCTTTAAATAAAACAAACAAATTTTGAGCCTATCATTGCATGTGACACACATATAGTCATAACGAGAGACAAAATTCTATGAAAAGAGACTAATGATATTTTTCCAAGATGCACAGTAACAATCTAAGATCAACACAATTGGATTCACTCAAAAATAGTAATTTTCCAATTTTATGGACTAAGAATACTAACCAGAATACATTGATCATGTTTAATACACTAAAAATGGTACAAAAATCCTAAAAATACAAGGTCAGTGGCATTGGATTGATAATTTCATACTGGTTCTACTGAAATTGGAATCACATCAATCGGAGTTACCAAACTATTTTTATTAGCAAAACAGTACACTGTCAGATTCCCATTTTTAATTTCTGTTAACAAATTTTTTTAAACAAATAAAAAGGGCGGGAACGTCCTGGGCCGTGCGGTGCTGTGCAGATGGGTCGGCCCAGTGGGGCTCTCCGGTGGCCGGAGAAAAAAAAGAAAAAAGAAAAAGGCCGGGGCCTGTGGCGGGCCAGACCAGCCGACGTGGCCATGCACGCCGACGTGGCCGTGCATGCGCCATGCGGCCCTTGGATCTGGATCGGGCGGCCTGGAGCCATCGTGTCCACGACGTCTACGCAGCGCTCGCCGGCGCAGAAGAAAAAGGGGCGGCCATGGAGCTTACCGGCGGCTGGCGGTGGCGTGGCTTGGTGCAGGCGGCGTGGTGGCGTAGGTGTGCGTCGCGTGCGTCTACTGGCGGTGTCCAGGGGCGTCTGCTCCTCCTTCCGCGACGTCAACAGCAGCACGGGCGGCGTCGGCTCGTCATCGGCGTCGTCGCTCTGCTGCCGATCTGCGCGTCAGGGGCAGAGAGAAGGGGTTAGGGGCTGCAGGAGGTTGTGCTGATGACGAGGGAGTAGGGAGGGAGGCGTCGATGGCGTCGCGGCGGTGACCACCTGCGCGTCACCCTCGCGGTGACCGTGGTGAGCGCCTCGGCGCGTCGCAGCAGTGGCACGGCTGCTGCTCGAGCAGCCAGGGAGTGGGAGAGGCAGCCTGGTGGCGTTGCGAGTGGGGAGCTGAGGGGGAGAGGAGTGGCGCTTGGGCGGGTTTTATAGTCAGAGAGGGGCGCGGGTAGTGGGAGGGGCGGTGGCGACGGCCAACCAGTGGCCAAGGGCTGGCGTCACGCGTCGGCCCTGATACGTCCAAAACGTATCTACTTTCCCGAACACTTTTGCTATTGTTTTGCCTCTAATTTGTGTATTTTGGATGCAACTAACACGGACTAACGCTGTTTTCAGCAGAACTGTTCTGGTGTCTCATTTTTGTGCAGAAATCCAACTTTCAGGAAAAACCTCGGGATTTTGACGAAAGGGCCTATTTTCCCAGAATACTGACGGAGCCAGAAGGACAAGTAAGGTGGAGGCCCGAGGGCCCCACACCATAGGGCGGCGCGGCCCAGGGGGGCCCGCGCGGCCATGTGGTGTGGCCCCCTCGGCTGGCCTCCGACGCCCCCCTTCGGACTACTTATTCGCCTCGACCTAAAAACGCACAGAGAGAGGTCGAAGTCGCCAGAAACCCTCCAGAACGCCGCCACATCGCGAAACTCCGTCGCGGGAGCCAGAAGTCTCCGTTCTGGCACTCCGCCGGGACGGGGAATTGGAGGAGATCATCACCGCCATCACCGCCAACGCCTCTCCATCAACCAGCAATGTTTCCCCCATCCATGTGTGAGTAATTCCCCCGCTGTAGGCCGAAGGGGATGGTAGGGATTGGATGAGATTGGTCATGTAATACAATAAGATTGTTAGGGCATAGTGCCTAGTGTCCGTAGATGGTACTTTTATGATATTGTTGCAACTTGTTATGCTTAATGCTTGTCACTAGGGCCCGAGTGCCATGATCTCAGATCTGAACATGTTATTGATTCATGAAGATATTCGTTGTTTATGATCTTACCCGCAAGTTGTATACACATGTCGCTGTCCGGAACCAATGGCCCCGAAGTGACGAAATCGGGACAACCGGAGGGAATGGTAGCGATGTGAGGATCACATGTGTTCACGGAGTGTTAATGCTTTGCTCCGGTACTCTATTAAAAGGAGTACCTTAATATCCAGATAGTTTCCCTTGAGGCCCGGCTGCCACCGGCTGGTAGGACAAAAGATGTTGTGCAAGTTTCTCATTGCGAGCACGTACGACTATAATTGGAACACATGCCTATTGATTGATTAGTACTTGGACAGCGTTTTATTATTATCTGCAAATGCCCTGCTATGATTGTTACATGAGTTTCTCTCATCCATGCAACGCCCGTCATCCGTCCCCGTGCCTACAGTATTTTAATCCTGCTGTTTACTATAATCACTACTACTGTCTTTGTTACTCTGCTGCTGTTATTTCACTACTGCTACTATTATAAAACTGTTACTACTGATAAACTCTTGCGAGCAAGTCTGTTTCCAGGTGCAGCTGAATTGACAACTCCGCTGTTAAGTCTTTCAAGTGTTCTTTGTCTCCCCTTGTGTCGAATCAATAAATTGGGTAATACTTCCCTCGAAGACTGTTGCGATCCCCTATACTTGTGGGTCATCAAGACTATTTTCTGGCGCCGTTGCCTGGGAGCATAGCTTTATTTGGAAGTTCACTTGGATTTATATTGTTCGCTGCAAATTCTCCATCATGGGTAAACCTCGCGATACTAAGGTCGCCATATTACCATCCACTACAAGAAAAGGTACAACTCTGAGTACCTCTGCTGCTCTTGATTCACCATCTGTGATAAGTAAACTCGTTTCACCACCACAAGCTTCAAATGCTGGTACTTCTGCTGAATCTGAAAATTCCTCTTATAATATTGATGATGCTTCTGCTGTGCTTGATGATCGTGGTTCATTGGGAACTTTTCTAGATGCTAAAATTGCTAGGTCTAGACAAATTGAAAATGCTGAAAATCCTGATGTTACTACACCTGTTAATTCACCTGAACTTGAATACTCTAGTGATGATCTTGATGAAGATTATGTGGAACTTTATGATGATTTTATTGAAAAATGCAATGCTACTACTGATGCAAGAAAAATTAAAAAGTTGCTTGCAGAACATACTGTTAGATATAAACTGTCTCCCGATCCTAAATTTGCCACATCTCCTATAAACATTAGGGATAAAGATTATGATTTTTCTCTTGATCTATCTCATATAGCTATTGTTGAGAAAACACCTTTTTGTGGTACTGAAAAAGAAAGTGTCTGTTGAACACATGACTGAGTTATCTACTCTGAGTAGCTTGTTTTCTGATGATGTTAAGAAGCGTACTTACTTTGTTGCTAAAATCTTTCCATTCTCATTAAAGGATGACGCTAAAACTTGGTATAGTAGTTTGCCACCTAGTTCTATTAAAAGTCCAAAAGAATTGCTTAATGTTTTCTTCCGGAAATACTTTCCTGCTAGTGCTCAACATGTCTGCTTTGCGGAGAGTTTATAATTTTGATCGGGGAGATGGAGAGAAATTGCCCGAGGCTTGGGCGAGATTTTGCTCTCTTATTAGAGCTCGCCCGACCATGATTTGGAAAAGCATGATTTACTTGATATATTTTATAGTGGACTAACCATTGAGTCTAGGGCATACCTGGATAGTTGTGCTGGTTGTGTTTTCGGAAAAGAACTCCGGACGAAGTCGAAGAATTATTGGCTAAAATAGGCCGGAATCATGATGATTGGACTACGCCTGAACCAACTCCAACGCCAATATTGAAGAAGAGGGGTTTAATTAAATTAAATGATGAAGATATGAGGGAAGCCAAGAAGTCTCTCAAGGAGAAAGGTATTAAATCCGAAGATGTGAAGAATCTACCTCCCATAGAAGATATATGTGAGATAATCCCCCCTTCATCCATGATTGAGGTAAACTCGCTTCAACGCTTTACTAGGGAAGATATTCCATATTCAAAACCTCCTGCGCAATGCTTAGATGAGTTTGATAATTATATTGTTAAGCAAGAAAATTTTAATATGAGAGTAGAGAATCATCTAATGGAAAATTCTCAAGCTATTAGTCAATTGCATGATATTGTGGAGAGAACCTCCAATGATGTTAAGATGCTTGTTAAACATTTTCATATGATTCAAACTCAAATTGATCAACTCACTAAAGTGCAAAATGACTTGTTAGGAAATAATTCTAAAGAAAAACATGCTTATGAAGTAACAACTAGAGGTGGTGTCTCTACCCAGGATCCTCTATATCCCGAAGGGCATCCCAAAAGAATTGAACAAGATTCTCAACGCATTGAACCTAGAGCTCCATCTAAGAAAAAGAAGAAGAAACATAAGATATGTTGTAGAATCCTCTCGAACTCCGTTAATGATCCTAATAGTATTTCTATTTCTGATGCTGAAACTGAAAGTGGTAATGAACATGATAAAGATAATGATAAGAATGATACTCCCGATAAAGAAGAGGTTGAAAAAGAACCCGAAAAGCATGCTAAAAATAAAAAGTATACTAAAGAAGATTTTATTACTGAGAAACATGGTAATGAAAGAGAACCTTGGGTGCAAAAGCAAATGCCTTTTCCTGCTAAGAAACTAAAATCAAAGGAAGAAGAACACTATAATAAATTTTGTGATTGGATGAAACCTTTATTCTTGCAAATCCCTTTGACTGATGCTATTAAATTGCCTCCTTATTCAAAGTATATGAAAGATATTGTTACTAACAAAAGGAAAATCCCCAATGAGGAAATTTCCACTATGCTTGCTAATTACTCTTTCAATGGTAAAGTTCCAAAGAAGTTGGGCGACCCAGGTATACCTACTATTCCTTGTTCTATTAAGAATAATTATGTTAAAACTGCTCTATGTGACTTGGGCGCTGGTGTTAGTGTTATGCCTTTTTCTCTTTATAAGAGACTTTACTTAGATAAGTTGATACCTACTGATATATCTTTGCAAATGGCTGATAAATCTACTGCTATTCCTGTTGGTATATGTGAGGATGTTCCTGTTCAAGTTACTAATAACCGCTTGATATTAACCGATTTTGTTGTGTTGGAAATGCTCGAAGATGATAATATGTCTATTATTCTTGGGAGACCTTTTCTTAACACCGCAGGGGCTGTTATTGATTGCAATAAAGGAAAGGTTACCTTCAATGTTGATGATAAGGAACACACCGTCTATTTCCCCAAGAGGATTGAAAAAGCATGCGGAGTTAATACTATCTCTCATGTGAGAACTATCAAAGTGGGAACCATTGATTGTCCTATATATGAGCCTAAAGAAGAATATCAAACTCTTGTGATTGGATCCATATCAATACAATTCAAGGTAACATGATTGATTTGAGGTTTATTTCTTCATATGCTATGTAAAATCTATTTGGTGGCAAGACTTGATCAACCTTGTTAACAAATACCTTTTATATGCATAGACGAAGTAAACAACATCTCTTTCTTCCTCCACTTGCTTTAGTTGCTGTAGCATTTTTAATTTGCAAAGTTTCTTAGTTGATTTGATATTTCAAAAATTTTCCTGGCCAGTAATAATAAACTCAATACCCAGAAAATGTGCATTTTTCAAAGTTTTCAAAAATTCGCGAAAATTACACCGTTGGTCCTATTTTTCGACGGGGCACCTGGGAGCACCAGAGGATGACCTGTGGGGCACCACAGGGTGCCACACCACAGGCCGGCGCGGCCAAGGAGGTGGCCGCGCCACCATGTGGTGTGGGCCCCTCCTTGCCCCACTACATCATCTCTTTCTCCCAGCACCTTCTCTCTCCCGAAAAAACTCGAACCAACTTCCTCTCACTCGCGTTTTTGCTCAAGAACTCCAGATTTCTCGATCTCTTTGCTCAGCCCAGATTTCCTGCTGAAATTTGGCACATTTGCTCCTTGGTATGTGACTCCTCCACCCATCCAAGTAGAATTTTGTTTGGTTGAGTATATCTTGAATATTTTGCTGCTGTAGGTAACATGTTTAGTGAACTTGCATGCTTGTTCTAAGTGGTAGAAACTAGTTTTGATGCATGATTAGTACTCTAGCAAGTTCCTATGGTAGTTTCTCTCAATTATATGTCACCAAATCAAGTTTTATATTGTTTGTTGAAAATTTCAGAAAATGGAAGGAGGTAGGCACCAACTCAACCAACATGAGTTGGAGGTGCCACAGGTCATGAGAGTTCACCGGGAAGAAGGAGTATATCCCACTTACTATCCGTGTGCGGATTTCATGAGAAGTGCAGGGATTTTGCAGGACGTCCAAAATTTAATCTCTCGTGCATGATTGGATGATTTTGTTGATGGGGAACCATGCCAATACGTGAAATTGACTATGTCAGTAGTGCAAGATTTTAAATTCAATTGGTCACAATCTAACCCCATGGTTCAGTACAAAATTTATAATAAAACTGTCAACTTGCCATTCAGTGATTTTTGTGCAGCAATCAAAGTGCCGCAATGGGGATCATGCGAGAAGATAAAGGGATCGCCGCAAGAGCTCTTGGACCTCTTCAAGATGATTTGTCATGGAAGGAGTTTCTCAGAGGATGATGGTAAAATCAGTAGTATTCATTTCCCAGCTATTCGTTACTTCGCCTATTTTATTACCAAGTGCGTTCTAGCAAGAAAGAATGGAGGTAAAATAACTATTCCGGATCTAGCCTTTCTAGCTGCTGCATTGCAAGGTAATAGGACTTATAACTTGGGAGCTTTGATAGCCAACAGACTTGCCACTAACCGTGAGAAGGGAGGAATTTGTGGGGGTCTCATCGCCTCTCGTTTATTAGCTATGCATAATGTGAGACCTCACGGTCTTGATATTCCGCTCCCTATGGAGAAACTTGACATAGCTTCCATGATTAAGCATGAATTTCTTTCTAATTCGTCTAATTTAGGGAACCTGTCTTATAGAATAACATTTTACAAGAAATCTTGGACAAGGACTAAGAAAGTTGAAAAATTAGTAGGATTGCCTGCACCTTCTCTCGTTTAACTTTGATTCCGGGGAGGATTGGTCGGTCACGGAAAGTGCGGTTAACGCATACATCGAGGGAGGAAGCCATCGTGCACGTGACAACACAAATGAGGTCGAGGAACACCTCGACTCGTCATCCGATGCAGCAAGCTCTTCGCATCCACAAGCTGGGTATGAGGAACCCCCACGCTTTTCTTCTGCATCGGCACCTTATTATGACTACTCCACATATGATCCACCGGCGTGGAACCCAGGCCCTCGATGGGGTTGAACTCCACTTAGGCCAAAAGCCTAAGCTTTGGGGGAGGTATACCGGCATCACTCATTCTTTGCATATTATGATTGCTGGATACTTGTATATACTTGTTTAGTCTCTTTGAGTGGTTTTCTAATGAGAGGAAGATGATATTTGGGGAAGTGCTGCCTGAAAACAGATTCTGGGCTGTTACCGTAAAAATTCGTGCGCACAGCCAGAACGTTATTTTGAGTTGAAAATTTTTGTGCATGTTCCCCAGGTTGTTATCTAACTTTCATTAGTTGAACACTTTTTGAACTGAGCAACGTAAGATTTTTGTAAAAATCGATTTCTGTACTGCTGTCAGGTTTTGGCAGATTTCTGCCATCTCGCTTTTCTGTGTTTCTTTTAGTTTGCTATTTCTTGTTTTCACTTTGTTTCTTTCCTAAAACACAAAAAGACCAAAAATATTTCTGTTGTTTCTCTTCACCATTTGTTTATCTTGGTTTCTTGCATTTGTTTCGCTTTATTTGCTATTGCTAGTTTGCTATAAGAAAACCCAAAAAGATTTTGCTTTGTTTGCTTGTTTCCTTTTGTTCTTGTTCTCAAATTCGAAAACACCAAAAATATTTGCTGTTCTTCTTTGGTTTGTAAAGTTCATTATGAGTTCAATGGTCTTCGGTGGCTGGAGCGTGGTTTTCATTTCATATTATCCAAGCTACACAAGTGAAAAGGCAATAATGACGATCTACGACAATCTGATTGTGGTGAGAGGCTGGTATGAACTCTATTTGTTTTCATATTTGTACATATACTCATCCATGTGAGCATGCTTAGTTGGTTCATGTGAGGTATATGTTATTTAAGAAAGTCTAGTAGTTTATGATCTCTCATGTTAGCTCCAATTTATTAATATGAGTAGCATGTCATGGATGTTTGCTTGCATTGTTTTATTCATAAGTAAGTATGGCATTGTGGTATCCTCCTCTGAATAATTCATTTATATCGACTTGGCACATGCTCACGCATGCATATGACTGAACAAAAGTCAATTAAGCCTCAATGATTTACATTGCTTCAGAGTTCTTGTATCACTTTTATGCCTCAATTAATTTATTTTGCCGCAAGCATGATTATGACAGTTACTGCTCTCTTGATTTGTCGCTCCCTAGTCTTTTGCTAGCCTTCACTTGTACTGAGCGGGATCGCTGCTCGTGCCTCCAAACACATGAAAACCAAGTTATTCCAAAGTGTCCACCATAAATACCTATGCATGGCATTTCAAACCATTCCAAGTAAATTCTCATGCGCTACCTTTAAAACCTTCAAAATGCTTCTTAATTTGTGTTAATGTTTCATAGCTCATGAGGAAGTATGTGGTGTTTAGCTTTCAACCTTGTCATTTACTTTTGACGGACTCTCATATGGAATAGTGGCACATCCGCTTATCCAATAATTTTGCAAAAAGAGCTGGCAATGGGATTCCCGAGTCCCGAATTAATTAACTTAAATAGACACTCCTCCATGGTTTGTGATTGTTGGACGGCACCCGAAGGATTCGGTTAGCCATGGCTTGTGTAAGCAAAGGTTGGGGGAGTGTCATCATCATAATAAAACTAAACTAAAAAGGCACTCCTTCATGGTATGTGATTGTTGGCGGGCACCCGAGGATTCGGTTAGCCATGGTTTGTGTAAGAAAGGTTGGAAGGAGTGCCACATAAACATGCAAATAATTCATGGGAGCCGCTCTTGAAAGTCCGGTTGGCGAGGTAGTTGGTGTACCCATTACCATTCGTTGACAACAATAAACACCTCTCAAAATAATTTTACTCCTGTTTTACAAATGAAAAGCTCTAGCGCATGTTAATCCCTGCTTCCCTCTGCGAAGGGTCAATCTTTTACTTTTATGTTGTGTCTCCATTATTTCTTTGAGCACTTTCTTGAGAGCACAACTGTCATTCTTAGTATAATATGCTTGTCTCAAAATATGATTGATTGTGGTATAACTTTGATGCTTTTATCTTTGACAATCACTACTTCTAGTCTTTCTATGAACTCCAGAGGTGCCCGGGCATTTACGTTTTGCCAATCAAATACAGGCAAGCGAGATACCACTTTGTCATACTCTCTTATGAACATTGCAATCCTGCTTATATACATGATTCATGATGCTTATTATTAATTGTTGGTACCTTTTCATGATTAACATAGCTGTTAGATGATCTTATTTGCATGTATCCTATTATGAACTGCTTAAGTATTAGCCATATCATGAGAATATATACATCATATGAGCAAATGTGTTCGTGAAAGTTCTTTTATCGCTCAGTTGTTAACTGAATTGCTTGAGGACAAGCAATAAGCTAAGCTTGGGGGAGTTGATACGTCCAAAACGTATCTACTTTCCCGAACACTTTTGCTATTGTTTTGCCTCTAATTTGTGTATTTTGGATGCAACTAACACGGACTAACGCTGTTTTCAGCGAACTGTTATGGTGTCTCGTTTTTGTGCGGAAATCCAACTTTCGGGAAAAACCTCGGGATTTTGACGAAAGGGCATATTTTCCCGGAATGCCGACGGAGCCGGAAGGACAAGTAAGGTGGAGGCCCGAGGGCCCCACACCATAGGGCGGCGCGGCCCGGGGGGCCCGCGCGGCCATGTGGTGTGGCCCCTCGGCTAGCCTCCGACGCCCCCTTCGGACTACTTATTCTCCTCGACCTAAAAACGCACAGAGAGAGGTCGAAGTCGCCAGAAACCCTCCAGAACGCCGCCACATCGCGAAACTCCGTCGCGGGAGCCAGAAGTCACTGTTCTGGCACTCCGCCGGGACGGGGAATTGGAGGAGATCATCACCGCCATCACCGCCAACGCCTCTCCATCAACCAGCAATGTTTCCCCCATCTATGTGTGAGTAATTCCCCCGCTGTAGGCCGAAGGGGATGGTAGGGATTGGATGAGATTGGTCATGTAATAGCATAAGATTGTTAGGGCATAGTGCCTAGTGTCCGTAGATGGTACTTTTATGATATTGTTGCAACTTGTTATGCTTAATGCTTGTCACTAGGGCCCGAGTGCCATGATCTCAGATCTGAACATGTTATTGATTCATGAAGATATTCGTTGTTTATGATCTTACCTCGCAAGTTGTATACACATGTCGCTGTCCGGAACCAATGGCCCCGAAGTGACGGAAATCGGGACAACCGGAGGGAATGGTAGCGATGTGAGGATCACATGTGTTCACGGAGTGTTAATGCTTTGCTCCGGTACTCTATTAAAAGGAGTACCTTAATATCCAGTAGTTTCCCTTGAGGCCCGGCTGCCACCGGCTGGTAGGACAAAAGATGTTGTGCAAGTTTCTCATTGCGAGCACGTACGACTATAATTGGAACACATGCCTATTGATTGATTAGTACTTGGACACCGTTTTATTATTATCTCGCAAATGCCCCGCTATGATTGTTACATGAGTTTCTCTCATCCATGCAACGCCCGTCATCCGTCCCCGTGCCTACGGTATTTTAATCCTGCTGTTTACTATAATCACTACTACTCGTCTTTGTTACTCTGCTGCTTGTTATTTCACTACTCGCTACTATTATAAAGCTGTTACTCTCGATAAAATCTTGCGAGCAAGTCTGTTTCCAGGTGCAGCTGAATTGACAACTCCGCTGTTAAGGCTTTCAAGTGTTCTTTGTCTCCCCTTGTGTCGAATCAATAAATTGGGTAATACTTCTCTCGAAGACTGTTGCGATCCCCTATACTTGTGGGTCATCAGGCCCCACCGTGACGTCGCCCTGGTGGGTCGGCGAGGGAGGGAGCCGAGGCGGTCGCGCGGGCAGTCGAGGTTGATGGCGCGTCGTGCAAGGCGACGCCATCATGTCTCCTGCCAGCGTGGCGCGCGCGCATGCGTTTTAGGGCTAGGGTTTTGGGCGCGAGAGAGAGAGAGAGGGCCGGTGGTGATTGGGCCAGAGAGGGGAGAGGTAGAAGGGCCAGGGCAAAGGAAGGAGTGGTGGCGTCGGCCACATCCCAAACCATAAAAGAAAGAAGAGAGGGAGAAGAAAAGAGAGGAGAGGGGGAAGTCTCCCCTCTTCTTACCTCTCGACCAAACTCCAAGGGAGAAAAAGAGAGAGAAGAGAAAATAAGGGGCAGGGGTGAAAAGAGAGAAGGGGGGGGCATGCCAAATGCATGTGTCAATTTTTGGTACCAAGTGCATAAGCACATGTGTTGAAGAAAAATAAATAAATGGACAAACAAGAGGTGTTTGTGTTGGTGGTGTAACCATAGGTGATGAGATGGCATCATCCAAATAAGAGAGGGAAGTGTTCCCTCTTATCAAGATGGTGAGGAGCAACAATAAAAACTAGGGTTTTTAGTAGGGAGGGAAAATAAATAAGGGTGTTGTCAACACACAAGAGGGCAAATACTACTGATTTAAAGTGAGGTACTAAAGTGTTACCCATGGGAACTCTCTAATTTAAAATCCTAGTGAAAGTTTTAAGAGAGACCAGGCATGAAACACAATTAAAAAACTCTTGCACTCATAAAATGGAAGTTTTTGTTGGTTCAAAATTTTAAGTAGGAGGAAAAATGCAGGTTCTGAAAATGGGGTGTTACACGGGGTCCACAGTTCACTAGTGGTGTCTCTCCAATAAGATAAATAGAATGTTGGGTGAACAAATTACAGTTGGGCAATTGACAAATAGAGAGGGCATAGCAATGCACATACATATCATGATGACTAATATGAGATTTACTTAGGGCATTACGACAAAGAACATAGACCGCTATCCGAGCATGCATCTATGCCTAAAAAGTCCACCTTCGGGTTAACATCCGCACCCCTTCCGGTATTAAGTTGCAAACAACGAGACAATTGCATTAAGTACTGTGCGTAATGTAAACAATACAAATATCCTTAGACAAAGCATTGTTGTTTTATCCCTAGTGGCAACAGCACCTCCATAACCTTAGAACTTTCTGTCACTGTCCCAGATTCAATGGAGGCATGAGCCCACTATCGAGCATAAACACTCCCTCTTGGAGTTACAAGTATCAACTTGGCCAGAGCCTCTACTAGCAACGGAGAGCATGCAAGATCATAAACAACACATATATGATAGATCAATAATCAACTTGGCATAGTATTCCATATTCATCGGATCCCAACAAACACAACATGTAGCATTACAAATAGATGATCTTGATCATGATAGGCAGCTCACAAGATCTAAACATGATAGCACAAGAGGAGAAGACAACCATCTAGCTACTACTATGGACCCATAGTCCAAGGATGAACTACTCACGCATCAGTCCGGAGGCGGGCATGGTGATGTAGAGCCCTGCGGTGATGATTCCCCTCTCCGGCAGGGTGCCGGAGGCGATCTCCAGAATCCCCCGAGATGGGATTGACGGCGGCAGCGTCTCAGGAACTTTTCTCGTATTTTGGCTCTCGGTACTAGGGTTTTCCGATACGAAGGAATATATAGGCGAAGAGGCAGCGTCGGGGGAGCCAGGGGGTGGGCTCCCCCATCGCGGGCACGCCGGGGGTAGGGCCGCGCCGCCCTATGGGGTGGCCCCCCTGCTGGCCGCCTCCGACTCTTCTTCGATGTTCTGGAATCCTCCGTGGAAAATAGGGTCGTGGGCTTTTGTTTCGTCCAATTCCGAGAATATTTCCTGTGTAGGATTTCTGAAACCAAAAACAGCAGAAAACAGGAACTGGCGCTTCGGCATCTTGTTAATAGGTTAGTACCAGAAAATGCATAAAAATGATATAAAGTATGTATAAAACATGTGAGTATTGTCATAAAACTAACATGGAACATAAGAAATTATAGATACGTTGGAGACGTATCAAGCATCCCCAAGCTTAGTTCCTACTCGCCCTCGAGTAGGTAAACGATAAAAAGAATAATTTCTGAAGTGACATGCTACCAACATAATCTTGATCAATACTATTGTAAAGAATATGAGATGAATGAAGTGATTCAAATCAATGGTCTATAGTTCGTTAACAAATAGATAATGACTAAACAACTGAATCATATAGCAAAGACTTTTCATGAATAGTACTTTCAAGACAAGCATCAACAAGTCTTGCATAAGAGTTAACTCATAAAGTAATAGATTCTTAATAGAAGGTTTTGAAGCAACACAAAGGAAGATTTAAGTTTCAGCAATTGCTTTCAACTTTCAACATGTATATCTCATGGATAATTGTCAACACAAAGTAATATGATGAGTGCAAATAAGCAAGTATGTAAGAATCAATGCACACAGTTGACACAAGTGTTTGCTTCTAAGATAGAAGGAAGTAGGTAAACTGACTGAACATAAAGTAAAATAAAGGCCCTTCGCAGAGGGAAGCAGAGATTAAATCATGTGCTAGAGCTTTTCATGTTTTGAAATCACATAGAGAGCATAAAAGTAAAATTTTGAGAGGTGTTTTTTGTTGTCAACGAATGGTAGTGGGCACTCTAACCCCCTCGTCAAACAGACTTTCAAAGAGCGGCTCCCATGAAGGACGTTATCTCTACCAGCAAGGTAGATCATCCCTCTTCTCTTTTGTTTACACATGTACTTTAGTTTTATTTAGAGAAGACACTCCTCCCAACCTTTTTCTTTCACAAGCCATGGCTAACCGAATCCTCGGGTGCCTTCCAACATTTCACATACCATGGAGGAGTGTCTATTTGCAAAATTAAGTTGCTTACTGATGAATCAGGGCAAAACATGTGAAGAGAATTATTAATGAAAGTTAATTAATTGGGGCTGGGAACCCCATTGCCAGCTCTTTTTGCAAAATTATTGGATAAGCGGATGAAGCCACTAGTCCATTGGTGAAAGTCTGCCCAACAAGATTGAAAGATAAAACACCACATACTTCCTCATGAGCTATAAAACATTGACACAAATAAGGAGTAATAAAGTTTTGAATTGTTTAAAGGTAGCACATGAAGTATTTACTTGGAATGGCAGAAAAATACCACATAGTAGGTAGTTATGGTGGACACAAATGGCATAGGTTTTGGCTCAAGGTTTTGGATGCACGAGAAGCATTCCCTCTCGGTACAAGGCTTTGGCTAGCAAGGTTGTTTGAAGCAACACAAGTATGAACCGGTACAACAAAACTTACATAAGAACATATTGCAAACAGTATAAGACTCTACACTGTCTTCCTTGTTGCTCAAACACTTTTACCAGAAAATATCTAGACTTTAGAGAGACCAATCATGCAAACCAAATTTCAACAAGCTCTACGGTAGTTCTCCACTAATAGGTTTAAACTACATGATGCAAGAGCTTAAACATGATCTACTTAAGAGCTCAAAACAATTGCCAAGTATCAAATTATTCAAGACAATATACCAATTACCACATGAAGCATTTTCTGTTTCCAACGAAATAGCAATAAATGCAGCAGCTTTCAACTTTTGTCATGAACATTAAAAGCAAAATGAAGAACACCAGTGTTCATATGAAAAAGCGGAGCGTGTCTTTTGTCCCACACAAGGAATGCTAGGATCCGATTTTATTCAAACACAAACAAAAATAAAAGCACAAAGACGCTCCAAGTAAAGCACATAAGATGTGACGGAATAAAAATATAGTTTCTGTAAGAGCAAACTTTAAACCCCAAGTTTTGTGTGTTTGTTGACAACACAAGAGTAATCTCACCGTGTGCCTTGAGTATCATTGTTAGATTTGCAAGAGCACCGTGACCTCGCTGGACTCGTCAAGATCGGAAGACTGAAGCGTAGTTGATAGGTTTTCTGGTTTTGTGTGTGTTTAGCGAGGTGACATGGATGGAGAGAAAAAGGGGAGAAAACCAGTTTTAGCCAGGCCGGTACTACCGGTACCTGTAGCGGTAGTACCGCTACCCCTATAGGTACCGTCCCACGATACCGCTCTGAGTTCTGCGCTGAAATTGTCCCACAGTACGAGTTGCGGTACCTCTGCGGTACCAAGAGCGGTAGTACCGCTCACGAGCGGTAGTACCACTCACGAGCGGTAGTACCGCCCTTGGTACCGGTCAGGTACCGTAAACTAGTTACGGCAGTACCGCTCTAGTACCGCTCCGGTACCTCTTCGAGTCCAGTAAGGTTTGGACCCTGTTGCGGTACCTGTTATCGCCGGATTTTAGCCAAGCAGAGATGGGCCGTGATTGAGATGGGCTTAGAGGATATGTACATAAAGTGTTTCTGAATCGGCCTCGTGCGAGAGTTTGGGCTAGATTGCCCGTTTATCTGTACATTATGTAGATCACGTTTTAGTTTAGAATTAAGAGATAGAGTTTGGTTCGTACACAATTAGGTTTATTCCAAAGATAGAAAGTCTACGGACTATAAATATGTACCTAGGGTTATTGAGAAAGGAGGACGATCACGTTCACAACAAACACAATCTAGGCGCATCGCCACCCCTTGTTTCGAGGGTTTCCTCCGGGTAAGCGTCATGCTGCCTAGATCGCATCTTGCGATCTAGGCAGTATCAGTTTATTCGTTGTTTTCCGTTGCTCGTGCTGAAGCCTTGTTGATGGCGAGCAATACTGTTATCATAGATGTTTTGGGGCTAACATCGATACTTTTCTGATATGTTAGCTTAGTTATGCTGCCCCTAAATATCTAGCTGCCTTTGCACCTATCTTGGGTGTAAGGGCAGCGTCTTGCTTGGTCTTTATTTAGTAAGATCTGATCTGTTATGGTTGTTCCTTGTTCTCCAAGGATTAGTTTGATATCCGCATGGTTAGGCCTTGCAAACGGGTTGAACGATCCGATGAGTGCGTAAGGTATGGTTTACCGATCCTAGAGGGATTGTTCCGGGAATCGACTTTGTGTTGGTTTTTAGGCCTCTTCTAGGACTAGTTTTCTATTATCTTTCGTATCTGCCAGGCTCAACTACGCGTAGGATGTTCCGATTATGCGGTGAAAGCCCTAGACTGTCGCAGATTGATTTAACTTGGTATTGATAAAGCAGGATCCCCATGTTGTCGTAGATTCAATACGAACCATGGGTCAATCGGCTCTTTGAGCCAATTCACAGGGTAACCTGAGAGCCGATCGAGGCTCGGATTTAATGTTTACGTGTCTGCCATGCAGCAAACTAATTGAAGCAATCCATCACCTTCCTGACCAGGTATAGGTCAGGTGGCACGCCCTCGCAACAGCCAGGACGTGTGCCGGAGTTTGCGGGCCGTCGCGCGAGGGACCAGGACCCGCCAGCAGTTCTGGGAGCCTCCCGGCTCTTCGTGTTGCTCGTCGCTGCTCGCCGGTGGGTTTTGGCAGGCAACACATTCAGGCACGCCCGGTGGGACATTCTACAGCAACTGCGTCAACATCTGCAGCTGAGATGGCGGACAAACCAATCACGTACGAAAATCTGCCTGAGGAGCACAAGAAGAAATATGATGAGATTAAAGCCGTCTTCGAATCCGATCTCATCGGCTCTTTCGAGAGGACCCGTCAACATGGCATTAGGTGGAGAGGGTTCTCACCCGAAGGCGTTCTCGATGAAGTAGATCTATCTGTCCCTTCAGAGGAACGCACCAGAGCTCTGCGCCAGGAAGTTAATTACATGGTGGCTCATTCTCTACACCGTCATTCTGAGAGCCTGGTGAACGCTTTCGAGCGCATTGTGGTTCGCGTGGTTCAGGAAATCATGAAGCATTAGTACTCTCCGTCAGGACCTGCCCTAGGGACTCACCAGGGAGAAATATCGTTCCAGACCAGACCGCACCTGCCATTCACGCTTGCAGCTCCAGAGCAACAGGGTTCACCGGCCTACGTCGTCTACAAGGTTGGAGGCGATCCTGGCGATTGCCAATTCCTGTATGAGCCGCCTAAAGAAATCCCACATGGATACGTGTGCACATACGTGTCGGACTGCAATAACTTGGCGCGCACGAACCAGATTGCAGCAGGAGGGATTTCTGGAGCGGACGCCGACAAACAGGCGTGGCTAGCTAAATATGCCACCGGAACGAGTCATGAAAGCTCAGCCCCTGCAGCTCATACCGTGGAACAAATCAGTACAATCTTGAGAGACCAGTTCGGCATCCTGCCAAAGAGGAGAACAATCGGCTATTCCAAGCCGTACCCCAACGAATATGATTTGATCCCGCTGCCGCCCAAGTATCGGCTCCCTGAGTTCTCAAAGTCCAATGGATCAGAAGGGTCCAGCTCAATTGAGCATGTGAGCCGATATTTGGCACAGTTGGGCATGATTTCAGCATCAGACCCGTTACGTGTAAGGTTTTTTGCGCAATCTCTCACGGGACCAGCTTTTGGGTGAGGTACACCTCGTTGCCACCAGATTCAGTCCGGACGTGGAAGCAACTTGAAGAGCAGTTTCATGTTCAATATCACTCAGAAGCTACCGAGGCTGGCATTGCCGATCTGGCGCATGTGCGGCAGAAGCGGGGAGAAACGGTGTCGGAATACATTCAGCGTTTCAGGACTGTCAAGAACCGATGTTATTCGGCTCGTTTAACTGAGAAAGAAGCAGTCGATCTGGCAGCGTTGGGCCTCGCAGCGTCGATCAAGGATATGGCTTTCCAGGTGGAATACAATTCACTGGCGCACATGGCCCAGAAATTAACATTGTATGAGGAGCGCCACCCAGAATTGTACCAAGAAAAGTTCAAACGCCCGATAGGCCTGGTTGAGACAGAAGAAGTTGGAGACTCTGCAGAAGACCAGGAAGTAGCCGTGGCTGAATGGGCTCGGGGGGCAGTTCCCGTGTCCTGCAAATGGGTGAAACAACAAGGGCCTGCAAAAGGGTTTGACTTCGATATAAGCAAATCTGAGCAGATATTCGATTTATTGCTTAAGGAAAAACAGCTGAAGTTACCCGAAGGCTATAAAATCCCTACGGCGCAAGAAATGAACGGGAGACCGTATTGCAAGTGGCATCACTCGTTCACCCATATCACCAATGACTGCAAAGAGTTGCGTCGGCAGATCCAAACGGCGATAGAACAAGGCCGTTTGATCCTTGGTCGGTTGCCATGAAAGTGGACACGCAACCGTTTCCTGGCGTCAACATGGTGGAACTCAATCACTCCACGAGGCATCAGCTAGATTTCTCATTCGATGTTAACCTGGCAGGGCCTGTATACCACCATGGAAGGGATAAAGAAGAAATCGGTCACTCCCGTGGCAAGGAAAAGGAGGAGGCCGGCCCACGCGACCGGCCCCGTTATGATGACAGACGGTACATCACCGAGGAACACGTGAGAAACGTGCGGTATGAACGACCGCTCTCCGCGCATCTCCTTAACAAATATGAGCGTCAGTATGACCGACGCCGGCGGTACGACAGAGACGACGAAAGATATCGTCGGTCTGATATAGACAACGGAAAATATCGTCGGTATGATAGAGACGACCAAGGATATGAGCACCGCGCTAAGGGGAAGTCAAGAGAGCAGGAAGACATGGACAGACACTGGGATTGTCCTTTCTTTAAGCACTGCTGGGATTCAGGAATGAGCCGATTGCCTACAATCGACATCTGCCCGGAATGTAGATAGCAGAAGGAGGACACAGGTGAGGTTTCAGTGTTCAAGCGTCTAGGGCCTCTCCCATCTCAGAACAGACGAACTGAGTCATCTCGAGTGGAAGATTTCGAGGAAGATTTCGAGGAGTCAGAAGATGACGAAGAAGATAGATACCACCGGCCAAGGTGGTGCCCTGATGGACTCAGTCACTCCCAAAAGCGCAGGGTTCAGCGGCTACGTAGCTTGGAGGAAGCCGAGGCGCTATACCTGCACACGTTGAGGAAAGCGCGGCCCGATCTGGCCGTGAAAATTCAGCAAACTTTGGAGACGGAGAATCGTCCACAGAAGAAAGAATGGCGCCCCAAACAAATAAAAGCCGATGTGAAGGCATCGGCTGGCACAAATATGGTGTTCATACTTCCGTCGGAGTTTTGTGCTCCAGGAACCAAAGAAGTACCGGTAGCACAGTTTGACTGTGGCCCACGACCAGTTATCTTTGAAAAGCCACGAGAGAAGAGCTACAAACATTTGAAGGCCCTGTACCTCAGAGGTTACATCAACGGGCAGCCTGTCAGCAAGATGTTGGTTGACACGGGAGCGGCAGTCAATATAATGCCATACTCCATGCTACGGCGTTTGGGACGCTCTAGCGCAAATCTGATCAAAACCAACGTCACGCTAAGAGACTTCAACGGCCAAGCATCAGAAACTCAAGGCGTTCTGAACGTGGATCTAACCGTGGGCTGAAAAACCATCCCTACATCATTCTTCATCATCGACAGCAAAAGCACCTACGCTGTCCTGCTAGGGAGGGATTGGATTCACGCCAACTGATGCATTCCATCCACAATGCACCAATGCCACAGTGGGATGTAGATGAAGTGGAGGTCGTTCATGCAGATGACTCGATCGAGATCTCAATAGCTGGCATGAATATTTGGGACGCAGAAGACCAAGGGCCGCTCTCTGGAGTCAGTTTGGACGGCTGTGAGCGCATCGAAGCTACAAAAAACGGGGTGAGGATGGTCTTATCCACCGGCCTGACAGAGTAGCAAGAGCAAAGTCAATATACGTACGTGGCAAGGCCGATCCCTGCGATCGGCCCCAAAAAATAAAAAGCAAGGATCTCACCTCAAGCATGTCACGTAGTCGTAATAGGGAGACTCCCTCCCGTAGTAGAGCACAAATAAGTTGTAAACCTTCATTGAGCAATGCAATCAAAAAGGGGGCCGATTCCAGCAATCGGCCCAAATTATCCTCACCATACGTTTTGCCTGTGTTCAGCATCGATCTAACAGGCGACGGAAAGCTAGGGTATGGATTTACATCGGCTGATGAGCTAGAAGAGATTGACATTGGTCCTGGGGATAAGCCACGACCAACATTTATCAGCAAAAAGTTAGATCCGCATCTGAGGGGCCTGATGATAGCTTTGTTGAAAGAGTACCCAGATTGCTTTGCCTGGGATTACACAGAGATGCCCGGGTTAGACAGGAGCATCATTGAGCATCGGCTCCCTCTTAAGAAAGGATTTCAGCCGTTCCAGCAGCGAGCACGACAGATGAAGGCCGAAATTTTAGAAGAAGTCAAGAAAGAGATCGAGAAAATGTTGAACGCCGGGTTCATCGAGCCATGCGGGTATGCTCGAGTGGATTTCTAGTATCGTACCTGTAGAGAAAAAGGACGGCCGATGGCGCGTCGCCATAGATTTTCGGGATCTCAATAGAGCCACTCCAAAGGATGAGTATCCAATGCCGGTAGCAGAGACATTGATCAATGCAACTGCTGGTCATAAGGTTTTAAGTTTCATGGATGGCAATGCCGGTTACAACCAAAATTTTATGGCTCCAGAAGATATACACAAGACTGCATTCAGAGTACCAGGTTCGGTGGGTTTGTTTGAATATGTAGTCATGACATTTGGACTGAAAAATGCCGGCGCAACACACCAAAGAGCCATGAATTACATCTTTCATGATCTGATCGGAAAGTTGGTGGAGATATTCATTGATGACGTGGTAGTCAAGTCTGTTTCAGTGGAAGGACACTTGGAGGACTTGCGACGCATCCTGGACCGAACTAGAAAATTCGGGCTAAGAATGAATCCAAAGAAGTGTGCTTTTGGTGTAACGGCCGGTCAATTCTTGGGTTTCTTGGTTCATGAACGCGGAATTGAGATCGGCCTGAAAAGTCAGGAGGCAGTGCGAACAATGAAGCCACCTACCACGAAGAAGGAACTCTAGTGTCTCATCGGCAAAATCAACTCCGTCAGAAGATTCATCTCCAATCTGTCAGGGCGAATCGAGCCGTTCATGCGATTGGTAAAAATCAAATCTGATGAGGAGTTTTGCTGGGGGGCAGAGCAACAACGAGCGTTTGACGAGATTAAAGAGTATCTAACGAAGCCACCTGTGTTGGTTCCGCCCCAGCAAGACATACCATTCTATATTTACTTGTCGATAGTCGACACTTCCATCGCCTCGGTGGTGGTGCAAGTCTATGATGGTCTGGAGAGAGTCGCTTTCTACCTCAGCAGAAGGATGTTGGATGCAGAGACTAGGTACCCTGAGATCGAGAAGTTGTGCCTCTGCCTATTTTTTACCTGCACCAAGCTTCGTCACATCTTGCTGTCAGCGGAAATCGTCATCATATGCAAATCAAATGTCATTAAACATATGATGTCGGCTCTTGTGTTGAAAGGCCGACTCGGTAAGTGGATGTTTGCATTATCGGAATTTGATATCCGGTATCAGCCTGCGAAGGCAGTCAAGGGACATGCGTTGGCCGATCTTATTGCTGAACGAATCAACACTGATATAGCAGCACTGTCTGTGCGTGCATGGGCCATGTTTTTCGATGGATCGGCTTGTGATGATGGTTGCGGCATCGGCATTCTACTCGTGTCGCCCCGGGGGGCAACATTTTCCTTCTCCATCAGGCTACCTACCCCTTGCACCAACAATGTCGCTGAGTATGAAGCAATACGCAAGGGAATGGAGTTGCTTGTGGAGGCCGGGCAGAAGCAGTGGAACTTTTTGGAGACTCAAAATTGGTGATTTCCCAGCTCACGGAGGAATACAAGTGTGAGAGCGAGTCGCTCTTCCCATTATGGATGCAATGTCGTGAGCTGATGGCACAATTTAGGTACATAAACTTCAATTGGATCCCGAGGTCGCAAAATACCGAGGCGAATGATCTTGCACAGACGGCGTCAGGCTACAAGGACGTAGCAGGTGGAGCCGATGTTCAGGTACAGTTCCTGGAATCGGATGACTGGAGAGCCGATATCTTCAATTACTTGAAAGATTCAGCTCGAGGGGCACCTAAACGGATAAGGTACAAGGCCATGAAGTATGTCCTTATTGGGGATGACATGTTCTACAGGACTTTGGAAGGGTTACTTCTCAGATGTCTGGGACCAGCCGAGTCAAATTGGCTCCTACACGAGGTACATGAAGGCGCCTGTGGAACTCACCAATCGGCTCATAAGATGAAATGGTTGATCAGGCGATCGGGGTTTTATTGGCCCACCATGCTTGAGGATTGTTTTAAGTACTATAAAGGGTGTCAAGCGTGTCAGAGGTTTGGGAAAATTCAGATGGTACCCGCATCAGCAATGAACCCCATCATCAAGCCTTGGCCATTTCGAGGTTGGGGCATGGATATGATCGGCAAAATCAATCCTCCTTCGAGCAAAGGCCATGTGTGGATTTTGGCCATTATAGATTATTTCACTAAATGGGTGGAGGCCGTCCCTATGAAGTCAGTGGCATCGGCCGATGTTATCAATTTCGTGAAAGAACATGTCATTCACAGACTCGGGATTCCCCAGACTATCACGACCGATGGAGGTTCGGTCTTCATTTCTCGCGAGTTTAGAAAGTTCTGCGAGGACATGGGAATCAAGTTGATCCGATCGTCTCCATACTATGCTCAAGCAAATGGGCAAGCTGAAGCGTCCAACCAGAGCCTTATCAAGCTGATTAAAAGGAAAGTCGACGAGCACCCTAGACGTTGGCATGAGGTATTGTCAGAGGCTTTGTGGGCTTATCGCATTTCATGTCATGGAGCGATAAAAACCTCGCCATACCATCTGGTCTATGGACAAGAAGCCGTATTGCCCTGGGAAATCACGGCTGGGTCGAGACGTATTACGTTTCAGAATGATTTAACAACTGAAGAATATGCAGCCCTGATGAGTGATAGCATTGAGGATCTAACGGAACTTAGACTTTGGTCGCTTGAGAAAATTAAAGAAAACAAAGCCAAGGTAGCTCGCGCATATAATAAGAAGGTGAGACCAAAGGAGTTCCACGTTGGTGATCTGGTATGGGAAGCTGTATTGCCATTAGGGACTAAGGATGCAACGTATGGTAAATGGTCTCCAAATTGGCACGGGCCGTACAGGGTCGACCAAGTTTTAAAGGGTAACGCATACATGCTCGAGGAGCTGAGCGGTGTGAAGTTCCCAGTGGCTGTCAATGGCCAGCATCTCAAGAAATATTTCCCAAGTATGTGGGATGACGGACAGTGAAATATGGGGGCCGATGCATGAAATCGGCCAGTAAAAAAAATATATACAAAGCAACAGGACGCAAAGCACAGCCGATGCACAGACATCGACTTTAGAATACAAAAGCCGATGCGCAGCCATCGACTCTAGAGGTACAAGCTGTTATGAGCAGGTATCAGGTTACATGGATAAGCTCTACTGAAGGAATGCCTCGAAGGCACGAGGGCGTCAGCACGGACTCGATCCACCTCGGCGATCTCGGCCTCGTCATCTTCGTCCTCGCCCGTCACTAGTTGTTTGTTCGGGGCCCGTATTTCTGCCAGATCAGTTTTCAGTTGAGCTTTAAGGCCTTCTGCTTCCTCTTGGGAGCGGGCAATAAGAGCTTCCTTATCGTGAATAAGCTGCTTGGTTGCCCGGACCCTCTCTTCAAGGTCCTCCAATTCCTTTCGCAAGGTCTCAAGTTCGGCGGTGCTGACAGAGGTGTCGGTTTTGGCATCTAAGGCCGCCTTTTTCTCATTGAGCCGCCGACATTTGTCCGCAATATCGGCTTTCAACGGAAGTTGGGCGTGGCGTAGATCGATTCTCCGACGAGCTAACTTCACCCTTGACCTGTAGGCGGACGAGTCACAACCGGCCAAAGTTTCACCCGCAACGTTACCGGGAGGTGGTGCTGGATTTCTTCAAGAACACTCTTCACTTCCTCGGGGTCTTCGACCAACGTCTCGATCGGGGAGGAAAGCAGGGCTTTGAGACGCTGAAATTGACGTAGGACAGCGTTGGGTCGTGGTTCATCGCATGCCGTAGAAGGAGCTGGTTCGATGGATTCAGGGTCGAACGTTAGCAAGCCCAAGAGGCCACAACCCTGACAAACAGAAACAACGTCAGTATGCAGCAGAAAGGAAGGGTAAGCCAAACGAAAGGAGTATACCTCTCCCGAGACCGGGGGACACCCGATGATGAGGTAATCGGCTCTTGTGTTTACGCTCGGGGACTTGGCCAAATTGGCGACCTTGTCAACGGCACCTTTAGGGATTACTGGATCCAGGCTTGCGGAGGGCATCAATACTTCCTCGACTCCCCCACTAGGAGTGTCATCAGTCTGCAAAGGAGGTGGTTAGCCGATGCGAGCAGCAATGGATTAGCATGAAAGATGAGCCGAGGAGAGTATGGAGGGTAATCACATTTGGAGCCTCTTGGTTTGATGAAGGAGCTTGTGGTTCTTTTCGAGTCCTCTTGGTGCATCGGCTCTTTGTGTGTAGACCGCCTTGCCCCGCTTTGATTGGAGCTTGGGGGACAACATGTTCTGGAACTGGCCTTTTCCTGGAAGCCGATGGTGGCAAATCTGGCTGGCTCTGTGTGGTGATTTTCCTAGAGTTGCGCGAGCTCGAATCCCCTCGACTGGATTGAGTTTCCTCGCTGGAGTTGTCTTTGGTGGAGGCCTATAAAAGAAGAGTTAGTAAGCACAAGCATGTTTGCAGAAGCCCATGATGATAGATGAAATCAGTCAAGACATGGATCAACGTACGTGCAAGCTCTCTTGATCTGGAGAAGGGCTCCGGCGCTTCAAAGTTTTCCTGACGGCTACTTTCCTCACCGTCGTTCTCGCCTTGGTTGAGGCTCGGGGGGCAGCTGGCCCGGGAGATACTTTGCTCTTGGAAGCCGATTTTGGAGAGATCGGCTGGCTCTGCATCAAAACCTTTTTCAAGGGTGGCGAGCTTTTGCAGAAGAGGACCACAGGAGCCGGTGGGAAGAATTCAAAGGGGGAGCCGTCATCATGTGTAGTTTCTGGACCGTCTTGTTGCTGCAAGGAGACAGAGCAAGGTTATAGAAATCATTGTAAGCCACCTCAAGAAAATTTGCGAGTGGTAGTACCTGTTCTGCGGGGATATCATATTCAGCATCGAGTTGTTTCAGCAACGGTCCCAGAGCTCTCCTGAAGGCATGAGTTTTCCACATTGACCACCAGGTCTCAAAACCATCGGTGGACGAGGTGAAAGAGAGGTTGTTAGGGACTGGAATGGCTAGAGCATCAAAGAAAGAGTAACACCTCTGACCGGTGAGGAGATCGGGCAAGTCAGCTCTGCTCTCTGTTAAGTGGTGGAGGAAGAAATGGGGAGACACCTGCCCAAGACCAAACTGCCGGGCTGCTACGACCGGCTGATATGACTCATAACCAGGTTTGATTATTCTGTTTGATGTGCTCATGCCAACTAGAAGGAAGCAGGGACGGATCATGGTGGAATACAATTGCCGGCTGCTGGTGTCATCGGCAAAGCTGTCTAGCCTGAAGGAGACTGGATTTTCAAAATTTTCAGATTCCGTGTAAGGAAAAAGAGAGGATTGTCCAGGCCTTGGAAGAAAATGCTGAACCCCTTTGATGCTTCCTTGGGGATCAATTTGCTACCTGGAAGGCTATACAAGGCTTGGCCGTAGCTAGTGCATCGGATCTGCTTCCCGTTAGCGTCTGGAAAGGTGCAAGTGGCCAAAAGTGGGAAGTTTGGGATATGGTTTTGGAAATACAGCTGAGTCCATAGCTGAATAAACCACCAGGGACCTCCTGTTTTGACTGTTTGTTGGGAGAATAATTTGACAGACATTAGTTGGAGATATCGATAGACCTGTCCAAGGAACAGTTTGCCGAGGCCAAGCTGGGTGCCTCTGGCAAGTTCATAGGCCAAGGAAAGATAATTCTTGGTCGGAGCAAGTGAAGGGCCACAGAATATGAAGTGTTCCAACCAGAAATTTAGGAAGGCCGTGTGTTCTTTCTCTCGTTACGGGGCCTTTATTTTTCATATGGCGTCGAAGATAAGCACCCCGAGTTTGTGCACTCTGTTTTGGAAGAGAGTTTGAAAGGGACCCTTGGCAGCATAAAAGCGGAGGGGCCGGGAGATGTGACGTCTAGGCCCGTGATCATTACCACATCTAGCGAGTTGGTGTCATGGGGCCGTGGCCAAACATGAAGCAGTTCGAGCATCGGATCCAGAAGTAGCCGATGGTTTTTAGAAGGTTTTCATGCTTCTCAAGGGGAGACAATGATAAGGATAGAGCATCGGCTATTCCTGTGGTCTCCCATGTGGATTGGTAAGTTTTGGATACTCTACTATACCAGGAAACCCAATCTTCAGGAGGGTTAGGCCAGGCTCGTAAGCAGTCGGCCCAAGAAGCTAGATCTAAATTCTGGTTAACGAAGGGAATCCTATTGGCCTCGCAAGAAATCAGATGGGCAGGACTCTCGGCAGTACGGGGGCCAAGACAAAGAGAGTTTGGAAGAGAAGGATGCGGCAACAGAATGTTTGATACCTAAAATTAATGGTGGAATAAAGCATTAATTCAGATGTTTTCTATTAGTTCAAACACTATGCTCGGATGGCGAGGGGCAGTTAAGGATTACCTTCAGGCCAGAGACCGTTGCGTTGGCATTGGACGATTCCGCCATCTGATTCGCCGGCGGAGATGAATCTGCACGGTTGGGGATCTGGGATTCGCGTTGCCGCGAGTTGAATCTGTTCGATGGGCAATTGGAGATCTGAGACGAGGGTCACAGGTTACCGTTTGAAATTTGGGGAATGACCGCTTGGACCGGTCTAAATGGGTAACTGAGTCTGGCCTTGCTGGCGTTTTTTTGGTAAAAGACCGATGCGTTGCTATCGGCTCTTTGTGCGTTGACCTATTTTGACAATCGGGAAAATCAGACGTAGAAGCATTCTTCATTGATTAAAAGAGGGTTTTTACAATAAGATCCGATTGCTCACAAAAGGAAGATCTGCTACCTAATGTACTACTACTAGCCCTATTCTAGTAGTTCCTAGTCTAGGGGCCGGCACCGTCGCTGCCCTCGTCGTCGTCGTCCTCGCTGCCGTCGGCGCTGCTGCCGGCGATGTCTTCGCCGCTGCTGCTGAAGCCGTCGGCATGGGCTTCTTCTTCGTCTTCATCGTCGTCGTCGTCGTCCTCCGACCCGGCGCGGAAGCGCTTCGCCGGCGGGTATTCATCGGAGGAGGTGTCGTCCTCCGCTTCATCTTCCTCGTCGGAGGAGATGTCCTCTCCCCAGGAGAAAGCGTCGTCGTCGCTCTCTTCCTCCAACTCCCCGTCAGCGAGGAACTGGAGGTTGTCCTCCCCGTCGGTCAAGGAATCTTCATCCTCTGACCAGACGGCGAAATCCCAATCCGCCTCGTCCCATTCCAGTGGGGCAAGGGCCTCGTACGCCGCTATCGGGTCGTACTCCGGCGTCGGCTCACGGGAGGGGGAGGATTGGAAGGAGAGACCCGAAGAGGCAGAGGAGGAGTCCATGGTTGCAGAGGAGGGGAATTTCGATTGCTAATGCAGAGCAAGAGGATGATGAGGCGAACTGCTCGGATGAGGTTAAATAAAGGGGATATAGTGGGAGATGATTCAATGCTTGGGCAGTTTTCGAGGATGCGGTGCCAAAACTGTCAAATCATGCAATACGGAGAAGTTGAGAAGGCAAGGCATCATGATGGAAGGGCACTGTAGCGGTTCTGCTCTGCAACGCGTAACCCGATGAAGGAAAACAGAGTGGTTTTGGAATTATTATTGCCAAAACCAGGGGGCATGTGTTATCGCCGGATTTTAGCCAAGCAGAGATGGGCCGTGATTGAGATGGGCTTAGAGGATATGTATATAAAGTGTTTCTGATCGGCCTCGTGCGAGAGTTTGGGCTAGATTGCCCGTATATCTGTACATTATGTAGATCACGTTTTAGTTTAGAATTAAGAGATAGAGTTTGGTTCGTACACAATTATGTTTATTCCAAAGATAGAAAGTCTACGGACTATAAATATGTACCTAGGGTTATTGAGAAAGGAGGACGATCACGTTCACAACAAACACAATCTAGGCGCATCGCCACCCTTTGTTTCGAGGGTTTCTTCCGGGTAAGCGTCATGCTGCCTAGATCGCATCTTGCGATCTAGGCAGTATCAGTTTATTCGTTGTTTTGTGTTGCTCGTGCTGAAGCCTTGTTGATGGCGAGCAATACTGTTATCATAGAAGTTTTGGGGCTAACATCGATACTTTTCTGATATGTTAGCTTAGTTATGCTGCCCCTAAATATCTAGCTGCCTTTGCACCTTTCTTGGGTGTAAGGGTAGCGTCTTCCTTGGTCTTTATTTAGTAAGATCTGATCTGTTATGGTTGTTCCTTGTTCTCCAAGGATTAGTTTGATATCCGCATGGTTAGGCCTTGCAAACGGGTTGAACGATCCAGTAATGCGTAAGGTATGGTTTACCGATCCTAGAGGGATTGTTCCGGGAATCAACTTTGTGTTGGTTTTTAGGCCTCTTCTACGACTAGTTTTCTATTATCTTTCGTATCTGCCAGGCTCAACTACGCGTAGGATGTTCCGATTATGCGGTGAAAGCCCTAGACTGTCGTAGATTGATTTAACTTGGTATTGATAAAGCAGGATCCCATGTTGTCGTAGATTCAATACGAACCATGGGTCAATCGGCTCTTTGAGCCGATTCACAGGGTAACCTGAGAGCCGATCGAGGCTCGGATTTAATGTTTACGTGTCTGCCATGCAGGAAACTAATTGAAGCAATCCATCACCTTCCTGACCAGGTATAGGTCAGGTGGCACGCCCTCGCAACAGCCAGGACGTGTGCCGGAGTTTGCGGGCCGTCGCCCGAGGGACCAGGACCCGCCAGCAGTTCTGGGAGCCTCCCGGCTCTTCGTGTTGCTCGTCGCTGCTCGCCGGTGGGTTTTGGCAGGCAACAGTACCTCGAGCGGTACCGCGAGCGGTAGTACCGCTCTGCGTCCACGTGGACCAGATCTGGGGAATTCGAACTCAGAGCGGTAGTACCGCTTCCCAAAAGCGGTAGTACCGCTTAGGCAAAAACTGGACATAACTGTTGGATTTGGAGGAGCCTCTTTTAAGGGCTACTTCTTCCCCAACACGATTTTATCTCTCCTCCCTCTCTCTCCTCCATTGTTGCTGAGCTTAATCCTTGCGGATCTCCCCAACCATCCAACCAATCTTGCCCAAATTTTGTGGAGTGGTGGAGGAGACCCCGATCTATAGTTCTACCAAGAGAGATTTCCCCAATCCTTGAGATTCCTTAGTGGAGCTTGGTGCTAGGGTTCCTATTGTGGGATATTGGAGAAAGTGCATCCATGGAGGCTAGCTTGGTGTTGTACTAGCCCCATGGGTTGTTGGGAGCCTCCTTGTGGTGTGGTGCTCCTCGGCAATGCCCTCCGATAGGGGCTTAGGGTTGATGGAATCCTGCAAGCTGACACGAGACATCGGTACACAGACAAGCGGGGAGAGCGATTTACCTAGGTTCGGGGCCCTCGATGAGGTAAAACCCTTACGTCCTGCCTGTCTGTTCTTTGATTATGATGAAAACAGATTACAATGGGGTGCCGAATAGTTCGGCTGTGATCTCGTCAAGATGCTAGTAGCTAGGGTAACCTAGTTCTAAGCTTCTGCTGGCTATTGCTGTTAAGATTGATTGTGTTCCTCGCCAGGCCCTCTCCTGGCCTTTATATAGGAGGCCAGGTCTCAAGGGTCCTACCCGAGGACGACTAGGTTTACAGTAGATTAGATCTAATCTTTCCTTGTTTGCCCGTTTCCTGATCTTGTCCGCCAAGGAATCTTCTGACGCATCGGCTTAGTGGCCCATCTCTCCTTCTGGTAGCTTCATGGGCCTCCAACTTGTCAATATCAGATAGGGCAATACTGGTTACCCGAAGGGTAATGCCCACGTCAGTAGCCCCCGAGTGTCTAGCCGAAAATAATTCGGGTAGAGACTGATGCATGTTTTCTTCTGATATTCTTCTCCTTCACTTGTTCTTGCTCATCTTAATGCTTCATCTTCTTCTTATCGGGTGCGCGTCAGCGCTCCCGATGGGAGTAGCCCCCGAGTCTAGGTACGGATGCTTGCAATCCGTGCGTAGACTCAAGTTGTACCACTCGAATACTTTCCTCTGCCGAGGTCTTCATAAATCATCTGATACATTTTTTACGCAAAGGATAATGAGTAACGTGCCCAACTGTTGTTTAGTTAACTGCCGATGGCAAAACACCGTTACCCTACACAGAATCAAGTCCCCGGGCATGATCCTGGAGTGCAAAAAATTTCTATCGGGTGTGCATCACGAACTCCCGATGGGAGTAACAGGCCCCGAGTATCTGAGTGCGAGCGTTTTGCAACCGAGTGCTGGCTCAAAACTTTATCCTTTGACTGCTCACTCTGTCGAGTCCTCATTTATCGGGTGCGCGTCCTCAAAACTTTATCCTTTGACTGCTCACTCTGTCGAGTAACAGGCCCCGAGTCTAGGTACGGATGCTCGCAGTCCGGGCTTAGACTCAAGTCCCTCATCCGATAACTTTTCATGTTTCCTTCGAATGCTTTCAAATCATGACGTCATTGATGACGTATAACTGCTGCAGGCTGATTTGACGGGTCCATCATGATAAGCTAGCCCTAGCCCTGTTCATTCAACGTTTTAGGGTTTGACCGTGTAACGATCGAGGTGGCTCCTCGATTTTCGCGCAATCGTGGGCGTAGTGGGCCGTCAGTTCTCTCCCTTCCTTAAGCGCCACGTGCTTGCTTCAATTTTTCCCTCAAAGTTTCCAGTTTTCTCCACAGTTCCCGCAGCACCTTCTCATTCTTCCTCTTCTTCCTTCTTCTGCCATTGTTGCGCCGCCGCCACAGTTCCAATCTCCTCCAGATCTCGCGATGGTGAAAAAGAGGAATACCACCGCCGCTGCTAGCTCCACCAGCGAAGGTGCCGCGGCCAAGTCTTCTTCTTCCCTTCCGAAGGGGAGCGCTCCAGCCGCCCCTCCGCCAGCTCCGGCGCCGCCAGCACCGTCGGGCTCGATGGCCAAACCCGGAGATTGGGTAGCTTCAACCGTCACCAAGCGTGACGAAAACAGGTCTCGAAGCCTAGGATTGATATCTTCCAATGCCGGAGATGTAATCCTTCCAGGTGCGATCTCTCGGCCTGATCCTCCTGCTGGATTTTCTGTGATGTTCTTATCTTTTCTTCATCGAGGCCTTTCACTCCCTGCTCATGGATTCCTCCTCCATCTCTTGCGGACGTATGAAATTCAGTTATGGCAACTTACCCCCAATTCGATCCTTCACGTTGCTGTGTTCATTACCCTTTGCGAGGCGTTTTTGGGCATTGAGCCTCATTTCGGGTTGTGGAAGAAGATCTTCTATGTGAAAAGATACAGCAGTAGTAATGGGCACTTTGTCACCGGAGGAGTAGGTTTTGTTGCTCGCTCAGAAGTCAATTGCTTTAATTTCCCAATGAGAGAGTCCGTGCAAGGATGGAGGTTGAAATGGTTTTACGTTAGGGATTCCTCGTCACCCGAATGTCGACTCCCCTGCTATGCCGATGTTTCTGAAGCCAAACCTAGAGACTCCTGGAAGAACATCCTCTCAACCGACGAAAGGGCCTCAGCCGAAGAATTGTTTGCCAAATTCCTTCAAATTAAAGAAGCTGACGGCCAAACTATGACTGGTACGGAGGTGGCAGCAGTTTTCCTGAGGCGTCGAATCCAACCAGTCATGGCCAGAATTCACCCGATGTGGTTGTACTCAGGTCCAAAGGATGTGACCAGGATCAATGCTGCCGATTTATCAGAAAAAGAGTTGCTCGATGAAGTTCGTCGCCTCACTTCCTTTAACCAGGCCGATTCGATTCCGCTGATTTCTTCTTATGCTCCCCTAGACGTTGATCATCCGCCATTAGGGGTACTTTCCTTTATTTTTCATATCTCTTATTACAGCTCTTTGCTTAGCCGACATGATTATCTTTGTTCTTATTTGTCATTCTTCTTTGTCAGATCCTTGTGCCTTCTGAAAATACACATGACTCTCCGGATGACACTTCTGAGGGAAAAGGCTCCTCAATCCCCATAGATTTTCATACCATGGATCAAACAGGTTTAGAGGATGAATATAATGGTCCAATGAATCTTGAAGTAGCCCATGTTGATCTTCCCTCCTCAGCCGATAACACCTGTACCGCAGACGGATCAGTGCGCAATGTCGACGCTGATCGTGATACTTTTGTTGATGCAGCTGTGGATGGGGCCAAGGCTTCTCCCGCGAAGAGATCAACCGGCGGCTTCGCCGATGAAGATGATCTCTTCGACATGTGAGTAATTCCCTCTCGAAGGTTATCCTGTGCCTTTTTTATCTGTCGTACTCCTATTTTAATCACAGCCGACTGTTTACTTTTGTAGTGACGAGGGTTTTGTTGAGCCTCCTCCTAAGAAGGCCAAGTCCGATGCTGTTTCACCTGTCGTGGTAGCTTCTGAAGCTTCAACGCCTAAGGCCGCTCCCACGGCTCAAGCTTCGACCGCGTCTTCCCTTTCCAAAGGAAAGGATATTTCTCCAACTGCTGCTACTGCGGCTCCTTTTTCTGTAAGTCCTCTTTTGATCTCAATATGAATTTCTTGGAGCGTGCCTTGTTTTAATTATTTCTGTTTCTCTCTTTCTTAAGGACCTGCGTGGCGTTATCTCTTCACTGGAGATTTTCGCCTCCCGGTTCACTTCTCTAGAGGCTGACAAAGTTCGGCTACAAAAGGAGGTCGAATCTTCTTCTTCAAAACTGGATGGTGCAATCAAGATAGCTGCCGCGGCTCGCCGAGAGATTGATTCTTTGAAGGAGGAGCTGGCCAGACTGAAAGGGAAGTTGAAGGAAGAGGAAGCATCGAGGCTGGTGGCTGAAGCTCGAGCAGCCGAAAAGGATGAAATCCTTCGCCAATCTTCTTTGGCCTTGCTTGGTAATCTTCAACATACCTTTGTCGGAAGACGTTGTTAAGGATTTAAACTTTTGTCAATGACTAAATTCCTTCATTCCTTTCTATTGCAGAGGCGGCGAACATTCCTGTCGATGCTCTAGAAAGAGTTGCAAATAACTCCCCGTCGAACGCTGTGTCGATGGTTCTTGCTTCTCACCAGCTTACACAAGAGCTTCTCGTGAAGGGGAAGAGTGTTCTGGCACAGATACACTCGATGATCTTCCCCAAGATCAATCAAGAAAAGACCCTGGGACAGCTGATCGATTCCTTCGCGGTTAACACCAAGGAGGCCATCGAGGTATTCAAGCGTACATCGCGCACTTATGGTGCTGTCCTTGCCTTCCAGCTTATGATGGGTTACGGCTTTAAGGGTGATATCGAGGAAATGACTAAAGGGCTTCCAAAAGGGCAGGACGGGCAATCTGTTGATTTAAGCACCTTTAAGGCGTCTACTCTTACTTGTGCCCGTCAGCTCCTTGACTTGGTTTCATCAAGGAAATCATCGGCTGGCCCTAGTTCATCGACTCAAACTCAGCTTCCTTGATTCTTGTAACAAACTTGTGTCTTTGAGCTTGATGCAAAACATTGTTCTGCCGCCAAACTCATGCTTTGTAATAAACTTTGTGCTGTCATTGTCGTAGACACACTCTTGCTTATGATATCAGTTTCTTGTACTTCTCCCGATGGGAGTTTATTTTGGATGTTCGGTTGTACCATATCCATCACTTCTTTATAACCAGTACTTTCCGCAGGTCTTCCCAGTACCTTCGTTTACAGACGACTCGTCGGGTGCGCTTCCCGAAAGCGATCGGATCCAGCGCATGAAAGACCGAATGACGCAGATGGAGAAGGATTTACGCAGCACTTATGCCTTAGCTGCCATCATCAATAAAAAAGGTGAGACTGCGGCCGCCGTGGAACGGTACATTCTTGGCGAGCTGCAGAAGGCTACCGAAAGTTTAAACTGTAAGTTTCTTGATCCTTTTGCCTGCTTGCTAGCAACCTCTTGTCTGGATCTTTGACTGATTCTTTTGGCGATCATAGCGTTGAATCCTGCGGAAGAGAACAAGCAGATACACGAGCGGGTGCGTGCTTTGACTCAGCCTTTCCTCATCCGAAGAAATTTTTCAGCGGGACCAATCGAAGACCTCGGCTATCGTTAAATTCCAGGATCGGGTGCAACAGGTCCACCAGCTTCTTTGACAAGTGCTACAGTGGCCATGAGGGTAGTTTGGAAAACAATGTTCCCTCCGAATGCAGCTTCCCCTACCCTTTTGACTTTGATGTCTCGAGTTTGGGAGTGCCAAGAAGGTTCGAGAGCTAGTAAGATCTCAAGTCTTTGCAGGGCCAAATGCACGCTTGCCCTTGTGCTTGCTTGTTATCCTTCGGCTCACTTGCAGTCTATTGCCAGCCGCAATCGGGGACTTTGAGGAGCTGTACCCGAAAGTTTTGGCTCCTGCTCATGTAATTGTCGACAGGCTGGAGGAGATGTCAAAGGTACCTGAAGAAAAGGAAACTCCGCAAGGGTGATAGAAAGGTGTAAAGTTACTTTAGTATATTGTATCGGCTAATCCGTCCGAGTATTCGGGTTTTTTGGGCCGAAAAACTTCTTAACTGGTTGGTACACGAATGTGCACTTTCACCATGCCGTTGGCAATTATTAAAAGGGGAGGAGCTTAATTGCCCGTTGGATGTATGAGTATTAGTTGGTTAGCAAATCATTATGAGTGATCAGCTCGTGTTGCAGGTTTTGCTAAACCTGTTGTATGCGCAACTTTGCTTTCAACCGTTTGTAAAGTTCGACAGTTATTCCCGAATTTTTTGGGTGTAATAACTCTGTCGATGGGCCCGTTGCTCTTTGACATTTCCATAAGTGAAATATCGAGCGTGGGTTGTGTGTAAGTGTTTCCAGACTCTTGCTTTGTTCGGCGCTTGTAGAGGCATCTAAAGCAGAGGGAAAGATGTCTTCATCTTAGCACTCGCAGAGGCTTTTTGGAGCACAATCTTCGGCCCTGTACTATGTTTACATAGTGATGGGGTTTAGAAGTTTATAGGTACTGCAATGCTTAACAAGAATCGAAGCTTTAAGTTCTTATTAATAAAGTAAGGATGGTGCTAAAGGGCGGAAAGGGGGAAGCCCTGTTTTAAAGTAAAGGGGAAAAGACAATAAAGGCTGGTAGACTGCTCAGGTACGGAAGGGGTTCTTCTCCTCTTCTGGCTTCTTCACTGTGTCAGTGATTGCTGCAGCGTTGCTGGTTTCGTCAGGGGTTTGGGCGGTGATTGCCATTGTCTTGCCATCTCGTAAGCCTTCTGTGCCATCAGCTGCCGATCCCTTTGCTGCCGAGGCTCCTGCTGCCGAAGCTTCTGCTGCCGAGGCTTCTGCTGCCGAAGCTTCTGCTGTCGAAGCTTTAAGGGTGAGAGCGGCTGAATTCTTTTTGGCGTCCCTGCCACCTTTTTCTTCCTTAATTTCTCGTATAGACAGCTTGGGCGGAGGGTCGATGATTTCTCGCTGTGACCCGAACTTTGCAGCAATCCTCCGAAAGTCGCGATCACAATTGTCCGAGCATGAGAAACTTCCATAGACCGTGATGTTTGTCCCATTGTTCCCGGGCATTTTCAGCTTGAGGTATGCATAATGCGGCACAGCCATGAACTTGGCATACGCTGGTCTTCCGAGTATAGCGTGATACTGTGATTCCCAGTTCACCACTTCAAACTCGATCTTCTCCTTCCTGAAATTGTCGGCCCTGCCGAAGATGACATTCAGGTAGACTTTGCCAAGAGAGTAGCCCGGTGCGGTTGGAAGGATCCCATGGAAGCAGGTGTCTGTTTCTTCCAACATGTTCATGGTGATCCCCATACTTCTAATTGTGTCGACAAAAATCAGGTTTAGACCGCTTCCACCATCCATGAAAACTTTGCTCATCTTGAACCCCCCAATTTGTGCTTCGACTACCAGGGCGGCGTGCCCTGGCTTTGGTATGGTCATCGGGTGATCCGCTCGATCGAACGTAATGTTCCGAGAGGACCAGTCGACGTACTCGGGGATGTTTGCCATGATGCTTTCTGCCAAGTTGATCTCTCGGGTGAGTTTCTTCATCTCTCTTTTCGAGACACCTGTCCTATGGATCATGCTCATCTGCCCACGTGGTGGTGGAAATGCCTCGTTGGGTTGATTAGGTTGAGCTTGCTGGACCTGATGTTGCGGTGGAGGTGGTGGTGGTGGTGGTAGTTGTTGCTGGCCTGCCTGCTGGATGAGTTTATGCATATCGATGAACTGCCGACAGTCCCTGAGCAGGTGGCTAGACTTTATTTTACCATCCTTGGAGTCGGTATATGAATGCAGGTAGCATGGGGCGTTGATCTCGCTCAGCCGTAGGGTAGTTCGGGTGTTCTCTCGCTGTCGTGGTTTATAGTTGCCACGGTTACCAGAGTTGCTCTGATTACCGTCTTGTCGATCGTCTCGCCTGTCATCATACCGGTCGCCCTGCCGATCAGAGTAGCCTGCGGCCACCAAGTTATTGTCATCGTAACCGCGGTTCTTCCTTCTCTTGTTGCGATCCCTTCGACCGCCCGAATCATGTTTCGGCTGGTCATCCTCTTCGTCGTCGCTGCGCTCGTCGTGGCTTTCGAACGTTGTCTTCGCCATCGGCCCAGCTGTTGGCGATTTCCATTAACTTGGTTATGGTTTTAGGCTTTTTGCGCCCAAGCTCCTCTATGTAGCTTTCCCGCTGAACGCCGTCGCTGAAAGCGTCAATTGCTCTGTCGACAGATACGTCTTCGGCGGTGTTTAGGAGTTTTGTGAATCTCCCGATGTACGAACGCATCGATTCCCTCTGCTTCTGGTGGCAATTCCGCAGCTCTTCGATCCCGACGGGCCTCTTGTATGTTGCTTGGAAGTTGGCAACGAAGGCGTCTACTAGGTCGTCCCATGATTTAATGGAACCTTTCGGCAGCCCCCTTAGCCAGGCCCGTGCCGAATCTTTCAAGTAAAGCTGCAAGCATTGCATTGCTGCTATCTGGTTTCCTTTGTGCAGGATCACAGTCTGCAGGTAGTCGTCTATCCAAGATCTTGGTTCTTGCTGCCCATCGTACTTGGCGGCATCGGTAGGGGTAGGCTTGAACTTTTTGGGTGGCATCGTTTCGCGGATCTTGTAACTTAGACAGTCAGCTCCCCTGAGCTCGCCATCGTACTCCTGGTCCTCATCCGAAGAATCGTTGTCGTCGTCCTTCCTGGTGGCGCGTTGCCGCCTTGCTTTGTCGATCCTGCTCTGGGTGATTTCGTCTCGAGCGTCTCTCGCATGATGTTTCGACCCACTGCCTTGGATGGTGGTCCTTTCTTTTGGCGGGGCTAGGTTGTTCCCCAATATTGTGAGACTCTCCAGGGCACCTCGATGAGCTTGAGCCATGGATCCTTCGGGGCACTGGTTGATGAGGTATGCGGCGAGGTTAGCGGTTGCTCCTGCGACGGTCTTCGGCCGTGGCATGCCTGCGGTATCCATAGTCATAAAGGATTTGGTCAGATTCGACGTTATTTCTCTGGCGTCATCTTCTGAAAGCCTGGATAGTCTTGACCGGTTCTTGCCCGTTCCGTGAGTGTTTCGGGAGGCACTCCCTTGCGAGCCCCTTCGCCGTTCGCTGGATCGATCCGCCGCAGATAGGCGTCTCTCAAGGGTAGCTTGCTCTTTCGACAAGTGCTCCCGGTTTTTCTCTAGTATGGAGCGATAAGCATTGAGGGTTCCAACTGAAGTTCCTGCGGGGAGCGGCGTGTTGTTGAGTACTGCTTCCCTTGGCGCCGCCCACTCCTCATCCGCGATAGTGTAATCGCTGTCGCGGTTGCTGGCGCTGTTTCCAAAACTTGCCCTTCTACTGGAACGGGGGGTATGGTCCTCGTCTCCTCCGCGCCTTGCGTTTCCCGTGTTATTGGCGACATAAACCTGATGGTGTGCCGCCCTTCGGGTGGTTCCCCGGATGATGCCGTCGATACTGTCCTCTCCCGATGAATACTGGGCGTTGCAGATGAACGGTGTGTCGCTTGATCCCAGCCCGTGCCTGGCGTCACAGTTCAGGCAGTAGTACAAAGTTAGTTTCGAGGATGAGGAATCATCCGATCCTACCGACATGGAGGACGCCGAACGGGGAGTTGAGGGCACAGGGGAGCACGTCGATCCCGTCAGTCCAGCCGACAGGTCGAGTGATGATGACGCGCTTGATCCCGCCGACCCGGAAGTGGGGGATTCCAGCAGTCGAAGGATTCCCTCTGCGTTGACGTTGTAGTGAACGCTGCCGAAGGTCATCTCCATGTTTCCTTGTAGATCTGAAAAGTTCGAGCGGGAGGAATCGCTGTGTGGAGTAAACTCGTAGGAGCCGAATCGGATCGGGCTTCCCAGTGGTCGGTGACGATGGTGTCGATGAAGCCGCCGATGAAGCCGTCGGCGAAACCGCCGGTGTCATGATCGGATCTGCCGATGCTCGCCTTGTGCCGACAGGTTTCCCACGGACGGCGCCAATTGTCGAGGGTGCTCCTCGGCAATGCCCTCCGATAGGGGCTTAGGGTTGATGGAATCCCGCAAGCTGACACGAGACATCGGTACACAGACAAGCGGGGAGAGCGATTTACCCAGGTTCGGGGCCCTCGATGAGGTAAAACCCTTACGTCCTGCCTGTCTGTTCTTTGATTATGATGAAAACAGATTACAATGGGGTGCCGAATAGTTCGGCTGTGATCTCGTCGAGATGCTAGTAGCTAGGGTAACCTAGTTCTAAGCTTCTGCTGGCTATTGCTGTTAAGATTGATTGTGTTCCTCGGCAGGCCCTCTCCTGGCCTTTATATAGGAGGCCAGGTCTCAAGGGTCCTACCCGAGGACGACTAGGTTTACAGTAGATTAGATCTAATCTTTCCTTGTTTGCCCGTTTCCTGATCTTGTCCGCCAAGGAATCTTCTGACGCACCGGCTTAGTGGCCCATCTCTCCTTCTGGTAGCTTCATGGGCCTTCAACTTGTCAATATCAGATAGGGCAATACTGGTTACCCGAAGGGTAATGCCCACGTCACTCGGATTTAATGTTTACATGTCTGCCATGCAGGAAACTAATTGAAGCAATACATCACCTTCCTGACTAGGTATAGGTCAGGTGGCACGCCCTCGCAACAGCCAGGACGTGTGCCGGAGTTTGCGGGCCGTCGCCCGAGGGACCAGGACCCGCCGAGCAGCTCCGGGAGCCTCCCGGCTCTTCGTGTTGCTCGTCGCTGCTCGCCGGTGGGTTTTGGCAGGCAACGACACTCGAGCGGTACCGCGAGCGGTAGTACCGCTCTACGTCCACGTGGACCAGATCCGGGGAATTCGAACTCGGAGCGGTAGTACCGCTTCCCAAAAGCGGTAGTACCGCTTAGGCAAAATCGGACATAACGGTTGGATTTGGAGGAGCCTATTTAAGGGCTCCTTCTTCCCCAACACGATTTTATCTCTCCTCCTCTCTCTCCTCCATTGTTGCTGAGCTTAATCCTTGAGGATCTCCCCAACCATCCAACCAATCTTGCCCAAATTTTGTGGAGTGGTGGAGGAGACCCCGATCTATAGTTCTACCAAGAGAGATTTCCCCAATCCTTGAGATTCCTTAGTGGAGCTTGGTGCTAGGGTTCCTATTGTGGGATATTGGAGAAAGTGCATCCATGGAGGCTAGCTTGGTGTTGTACTAGCCCCATGGGTTGTTGGGAGCCTCCTTGTGGTGTGGAGCTCGCCCCAACCTTGTGAAGGAATCACCGCCTCGACCGGTGTCTTAGTGGAGAAGGGGAGCACCTTCGGGGAGCTCTCTCGAGGAAGAAGGTGAGGCCTTCCTTCGTGGTGTGGCCGTCTAGTCTCTTGTGTGAGACTAGCACCTCCTCAACGCAGACGTACTTCCTATTGTGGAAGGAACTGCGGGAAACAAACCTCGCCTCGTCTCCGCGCCCTCCGGTTGTCCCGCTCCTTATTCTTATTATCATGTGTGATTCCTTTGCTTGTTGCACTTGTCCTGGGATCATTGTAGGATCACCGCTATCGCTAAAGTTACCACCTTTATCTTCCGTTGCACTAAAAATTGAAAAAGACTAAAACTTGCCGTAGCGCCATTCACCCCCTCTCTTGTTCGCTACGATCCATTCAAGTGGTATCAGAGCATGGTTTTCTTGCTCGGGCTTTACCGCCTAAGAAATGGCCGAACAAGATGCGGGTGTGGCGAATGGGTCACCTTCCCTTGTGCCACCTGCTCCATCATCTCCCGTCGATACCACAACGGCTACGTTGGATGACCTCAAGAAATTGGAGTCATCCATCGTTAACCAAATGAAGGCGATGATGATGGAGTTGGTTGCTCAAAAACCGAATCCTATTGTTGATCCTAAAGCAAGTGCCGAGGATCCCCCACCAAAAGCTAACCCCTTTCCTCTTGTTGATTTTGTCGCGCAAGCGACAAAAGATTCACAAAACGAAGGGATTGGGGAAACCGGCACTTCAACAAAGGGGAAGGATGAGACACCGGTTGCGGAACGTCTAGGGAGTTATCATGAGGTGCCACCACCAAGTGATTACACCGTAAATGTTCCAATACCTATGCCACATATCTTGTCGCATGGTTCACCACCGTTACTTGAGTCAAACAACTTTGAAAATTGGCAATTCTTAATGCGTTCCCATGTGCGCAGTGCATCTACCGAGCTTTGGCGTATCATCGAGGAGGGCTATTCACCAAGAGACCCAAAGAGCTTGACAAGGAGAGAAGTGGTGGATGACCAACTCAACGCCACCGCCATCAACATGATACACATGGCCATCACGCCCAAGGACCGTGCTCATATCCGCTCGCTCAAGACCGCCAAGGAAGCATGGGATAGACTTGAGAAGCTCTTCCTCGGAAATGCAAGCATCCAAAGCTCTCGTTTTGATGAAGTGAACAACATGGCCGACAACTTCGTCATGGTTGAAGGAGAGTCCCCCGAAGAAATGTATCGACGCCTTATCGCTCTTGCCGTGCAAATGCAAGATCTTGGAGCAACGTTTGTGGATGACCATTGGATCAAGCGCAAGTTCTACAACGCTCTCCTCCCTTATGAGGAAGTGAAGTTGACGGCCATCCGCCAAAACGCCTCCTTCCGTGCTATGACGGAGGATCTTGTTGCTCGCGCTCACAACTCCCGCAAGCCCAACCTTGCATTGAAGATGAGGGTGCATGAGGCTAGTGAAAGCGATGAGGATCCCATTGAGTGGGGACCGGATGATCTCAAGATCAATTACCATGAGCACATGGCTCTCGCTGCCAAGAGATTTTGGGATGGAAACATGTCCCGAAGCACAAGACCAAGAAGATCACGTGATTCTCCAAGAGGTTTCTCCAAGAGCCCAAGGGAGGGGCAAAGGGGAAGAACATGCTACAATTGCGGCGACAAGAATCATTTTGTCACGGATTGTATGTTTGAGAGAAGAGAAGATCATGGTGGAAGGCTCATCCGCAAAGATAAGTTCAAGTCACTCTCCAAAGGATTCTCCAAGTTCTCCCCAAAGTCCGATGACGACAAGGTCTCCCCCAACAAGAAGCCTAGAGCCTTCATCATTCGAGAAGAGTACTCCTCCGATGAAGATGGAGAACATGAAGACAAGCGCTCCAACAAGGAAGGAGAGGGAGTGGCCGCCATCGCCATTTCCACTCCCTCTATCTCCCTCTTCGACTCTCCTAATGAGAACCTCGCCATCAACAATGCTCACTGCCTTATGGCAAAGGTATCCACGGAGGTAAAATCCCCTTCCAAACCATCATCTCATAATGCAAAGGGTTCGGTCCGGGTCGGGGACCGGTTATTGGACCTGTGAACCTATAAAGTAATTCCAGGTGAAGGGGTCGGCCCGCACCTCTTTTGATAGGATCCGGGTAACCCATAGGTTCGGCCCTACTTTGATGTGCGTTTACGCCAGGATGTTGGCCAGCTACTCTGATCTGTGTGTTTACGCCGGAATGTTGGCCAGCTGATGGTTAGTATTAATTAGTCTTTTGCATTTGATAACTACTAATTAGACGTTACATACATACAGATTTCCATCCAAGAAATTTTCCATAAATTCAGCCAAAGTAATCTCACACATTTCATCAAAATATTTTGCATCTGTGTGCTAACAAGTATCATCATATTTCCAGTTCGAGATAACCACAAGAGCAGTGCTAGGACCATAGTTCCACTAACCATCTCTAGCTAGCTTACAGATGGGGATTAGAATTCAGCAAGTAATTTAGAGTTGAAAAGACAGTGACAACATAAGAGTTTATGTGCGACCAAGAATCCTCACTTAGCATAAACCAGTTGCTGAAGTTGAGATAATCAAACGTCACCTAGCTCTAACATTCCATTTTATAACCTCTTGATGATTGAATACCATTCAAAATTATTCACCTACAGACACGAAAAGTTAGCAGATTTAAGAGCATATATACTAAACTGCTTTATCTGTTATCAGACATACCACTACTGTAGGGAACAAATTGCAAGAAACAAAGAATTCAGAATTCAGATCAAGAAATCAATTCATTAATTGTACGCTTAATCAATTAGAGGATAATTGAGAAACTAGCTCTGGGAAGAAAGCCATGTTGGCGGCCATGGTCCAGTATTTGGCACTCATCCATTACAGCTTGATTGGTAAACTGAAGCAATCAACAGCTGGCGACTCTTACTCTCTTCAGAGCAATAAACTGTGACCTACTACTACGATGAATACCAGGCATAGATAAGCTTCTCTGACAAGGGCTTCCTTTCCGGCTTCAGCAACATGCCCAGGTGCAAGAACTAAAACTACAAGAACAAGAAACACATCAATATTCAGATGAAAG
>NC_061509.1:108349976-108368196 GCF_022539505.1 Lolium rigidum | reverse complement strand
GACGTATCAACATCCCCAAGCTTAGTTCTGCTCGTCCCGAGCGAGTAAACGATAAAAAGAATAATTTCTGTAGTGACATGCTACTTACATAACCTTGATCATACTATTACAAAGCATATGAAATGAATGAAGTGACTCAAGGCAATGATCTATAGTTGCTAAAAAGTAGATAACATATAGCCAAAGCTTTTCATGAAGAGTACTTTCAAGACAAGCATCAAAATTCTTGCATAAGAGTTAACTCATAAAGCAATAGATTCAAAGTAAAGGCATCGAAGCAACACAAAGGAAGATATAAGTTTCAGCGGATGCTTTCAACTTTCAACATGTATATCTCATGGATATTGTCAACACAAAGTAATATGATGAATGCAAATATGCAAGTATGTAAGAATCAATGCACGGTTAACACAAGTGTTTGCTTCTAAGGTGGGAGGAAGTAGGTAAGCTGACTCAACATAAAAGTAAAAGAATGGTCCTTCAAAGAGGAAAGCATCGATTGCTATATTTGTGCTAGAGCTTTGGTTTTGAAAACATAAAGAGAGCATAAAAAGTAAAATTTTGAGAGGTGTTTGTTGTTGTCAACGAATGGTAATGGGTACACTAACCCCCTTGCCAAACAAACCTTCAAAGAGCGGCTCCCATGAATTATTTTTATTTTTGGGTGGCACTCCTTCCAACAAGGTAGATCATCCCTCTTCTCTTTTGTTTACACATGTACTTTAGTTTATTTAAGGATGACACTCCCCCCAACCTTTGCTTACACAAGCCATGGCTAACCGAATCCTCGGGTGCCTGCCAACAATCTCATACCATGAAGGAGTGCCTTTTTATTTTAGTTTTATTATGATGACACTCCTCCCAACCTTTGCTTACACAAGCCATGGCTAACCGAATCCTTCGGGTGCCGTCCAACAATCACATACCATGGAGGAGTGTCTATTTTTAGTTTGTTAATTTGGGACTGGGAATCCCAATGCCAGCTCTTTTTGCAAAATTATTGGATAAGCGGATGAAGCCATTAGTCCATTGGTGAAAGTTGCCCAACAAGATTGAAAGATAAACACCACATACTTCCTCATGAGCTATAAAACATTGACACAAATAAGAGGTAATAAATTTTGAATTGTTTAAAGGTAGCACTCAAGCAATTTACTTTGGAATGGCGGGAAATACCACATAGTAGGTAGGTATGGTGGACACAAATGGCATAGTGGTTGGCTCAAGGATTTTGGATGCATGAGAAGTAATCCCTCTCGATACAAGGCTTAGGCTAGCAAGGCTATTTGAAGCAAACACAAGTATGAACCGGTACAGACAAAACTTACATAAGAACATATTGCAAGCATTATAATACTCTACACTTGTCTTCCTTGTTGCTCAAACACTTTTACCAGAAAATATCTAGACCTTAAGAGAGATCAATTATGCAAACCAATTTCAACAAGCTCTACAGTAGTTCTCCATTAATAGGCTTAGACTACATGAAAAAACTTAATCATGATCTACTTGAGAGCTCAAAACAATTGCCAAGTGTCAAATTATCCACAACATATGAGGCATTTTCTTTTCCCAACCAAATAACCAATAAGTATTGTAGCTTCCAACTTTTATCATTGAACATTAAAAGTAAAACGAAGAACACATGTGTTCATATGAAAAAGCGGAGCGTGTATCTCTCCCACACAAGGATAGCTAGGATCCGATCTTATTCAAACAAAACAAAACGAAAATAAACACACGGACGCTCCAAGTAAAGCACTTATGATGTGACCGAATAAAAATATAGTTTCGGGGGAGGAACCTGATAAGTTGATGAAGAAGGGGATGCCTTGGGCATCCCCAAGCTTAGACGCTTGAGTCTTCTTGAAATATGCAGGGATGAACCACGGGGGCATCCCCAAGCTTATGCTTTTCACTCTTCTTGATCATATATCATCCTCCTCTCTTGACCCTTGAAAACTTCCTTCACACCAAACTTCTCATAAACTTCATTAGAGGGGTTAGTACTCAAAAAATTTGAATCCACCTTGGTCCTGTAGTGGCACATTGCAAGAACTCAATAAAACATTAGCTACAGCCCTCTACGTCTAGAAAACCTCGCTCAAAGTCCACAAGAGACAATGCAAAAAACAGAGACAGAATCTGCCAAAACAGAACAGCCAGTAAAGACGAATTTTAATAAAATACTTCCGTTGCTCAAATCAGAAAACTCAAAACTAATGAAAGTTGCGTACATATCTGAGGATCACTCACGTAAATTGGCATAATTTTCTGAGTTACCTACAGAGAATTTTGCCCAGATTCGTGACAGCAAAGAAATCTGTTTTCTCATTAGAAGGTTGGCATGGGTAGCTAATCCATTCTTCCTCCTTTTGTTCATCACTCTCCTCTTCTTTTTCATCCAATGAGCTTTCAAGTTCATCAATTTCCTCCTCTTTTTCATCCAATGAGCTTTCGGGTTCATCAATTTCTTCTTCCACCGGTTCCTGCAAATTGTGAGTGCATTCTTGTGCATTAATGTGTATCTCTTTATAATCAAGGATATAAGGATTCCTACTCGTAGCATTCTATGCAAGAATTAAGGATAGTAGAGACATAATCTTTAAGGCCCTTACAAACAACACAAGTTTCATAATTATCAACCATGAAGGATTCTATCTCGGAGGCTCCCATAAATAAGACAAATTGTTCTACCTCTTCGAACCCATAATGAATATAGCAATTCCGATTATAGTTCTTAATTAAAAATTCCTCACTAAAGCCACATTGAAATTTAAGATATTTAGTATCCTGTTGAGAGCAACAGTTTATATTATGGCGTTCAAGCAAGATTTTAGCAATTGTATTCAGTTTTTCTATCATAGCACTCATTATTTTACCAGTTCTTGATTCTCTATAACAATTATAACATTCTATAAGCTCCAAGTAGGTTGTTGGTTCTCCCATAACAGCAGTTTTTAATTTTTTGGTTTTTCAAATTTTTATGGATTTTTGGGTATATGAGACAAATAAAACAAGACAAAAAGAAACTAGACAAAAGTAAACTAAGCAAAATAATACTAGACAGAAATAAACTAAGCACAAATAAACTAGACAAAAGTAAACTAAACAAAATAAAAGCGAGAGAGAGAGGTAGAGTGTACTCCCCGGGTGAACTTATGAGTAGAGCTATGCCTCCCGGCAACGGCGCCGAGAAAATAGTCTTGATGACCCACAAGTATAGGGGATCGCAACGAGTCTTCGAGGGAAGTAAAACCCAAATTTATTGATTCGACACAAGGGGAGGTAAAGAATACTTATAAGTCTTAACAACTGAGTTGTCAATTCAGCTGCACCTGGAAAAGCACTAGCAACAGGGGTGATGTGAAAGTAGCAGTAATATGAGAGCAGTAGTAACAGTAACACAGCAGCAGTAGTAGTAATATAAGAGCAATGGCACCAGAAAACAGTTGACATGTAGAAAGAGTATATGATGATGAAATATGGACCGGGGTTCCCAGCTATCTACACTAGTGGCAACTCTCCAATAACAAGTGACAAGTGTTGGGTGAACAAATTACAGTTGGGCAATTGATAGGAATCAAAGCATTAAGAAAGAACCTCAGGCTTATTAATCATGTAGGCATGTTTTCCGTATATAGTCGTACGTGCTCGCAATGAGAAACTTGCACAACATCTTTTGTCCTACCAGCCGGTGGCAGTCGGGCCTCAAGGGAAACTACTGGATATTAAGGTACTCCTTTTAATAGAGCACCGGAGCAAAGCATTAACACACCGTGAAAACATGTGATCCTCACATCACTACCATCCCCTCCGGTTGTCCCGATTTCGTCACTTCGGGGCCATTGGTTCCGGACAGTGACATGTGCATACAACTTGTAGATACAATCTAAGCAACAATATAGAGCTCAAATCTAAGATCATGCCACTCGGGCCCTAGTGACAAGCATTAAGCATAACAAGATTGCAGCAACAATAACTTCACAAACTTTATAGATAGACTAATCATAATGTATCATCCATCGGATCCCAACAAACACAACACCGATTACATCAGATGAATCTCAATCATGTAAGGCAGCTCATGAGACCGTTGTATTGAAGTACATGGAGGAGAGAATACCGACATAGCTACAGCTAGAACCCGTAGTCCATGGGGGAACTACTCACGGAGCATGGCGGAGGCGGTGGCGTTGATGGAGATGGCTTCGGGGGCACTTCCCCGTCCCGGCAGGTGCCGGAACGAGTTCCGTCCCCCGAATTGGAGTTTCGCGACGGTGGCGGCGCCCCTGGAGTCTTTCTGGAGTTTCGTCAATTGGTACTGCGTTTTTAGGTCGAAAGGGCTTTTATAGGCGAAGAGGCGGCGCAGGGGGGCACCTGCGGGCGCCACACCCTAGGCCGGCGCGGCCTAGGCCTGGCCCGCGCCGCCATGTGGTGTGGTGGCCCCCTGGCCCCTCTCCGACTCTTCTTCGGTGTTCGGAGCCTTCCGGAGAAAATAGGAGGTTTGGCGTTGATTTCGTCCAATTCGAGAATATTGCCCGAACAGCCTTTCCGGAACCAAAAACAGCGAGAAAACGAGGACCGGCACTGTGGCATCTTGTTAATAGGTTAGTTCCGGAAAATGCATGAAAACATCATAAAGTGCAAGCAAAACATGTAAGTATTGTCATAAAACAAGCATAGAACGACAGAAATTATGGATACGTCGGGGACGTATCACCCCTGAGATGGGATTGGCGGCGGCGGCGTCTCTGGAAGGTTTTCCGTATCGTGGCTCTTGGTACTGGGGGTTTCGCGACGAAGGCTTTAAGTAGGCGGAAGGGCAGGTCAGGAGGCGTCACGGGGGCCCCACACGCTAGGGCCACACAGGCCCCCTCTAGGCCGCGCCGCCCTAGTGTGGCGGCGTCCCGTGGCCCCACTTCGTATCTCCTCCGGTCTTCTGGAAGCTTCGTGGAAAAATAAGCCCCTGGGCGTTGATTTCGTCCAATTCCGAGAATATTTCCTTACTAGGATTTCCGAAACCAAAAACAGCAGAAAACAACAATCGGCTCTTCGGCATCTCGTCAATAGGTTAGTGCTGGAAAATGCATAATAATGACATATAATGTGTATAAAACATGTGAGTATCATCATAAAAGTAGCATGGAACATAAGAAATTATAGATACGTTTGGGACGTATCAAGCATCCCCAAGCTTAGTTCCTACTCGCCCTCGAGTAGGTAAACGATAACAAAGATAATTTCTGAAGTGACATACTATCATAATCTTGATCAATACTATTGTAAAGCATATGAGATGAATGCAGCGATTCGAAGCAATGGTGAAGATAATGAGTAAACAGATGAATCATATAGCAAAGACTTTTCATGAATAATACATTCAAGACAAGCATCAATAAGACTTGCATAAGAGTTACTCATAAAGCAATAAATTCAAAGAGCTTTGAAGCAACACAAAGGAAGATATAAGTTTCAGCGGTTGCTTTGAACTTCAACATATTTATCTCATGGATAATTTTCAACACAAAGTAATATAACAAGTGCAATAGGTAAACATGTAAGAATCAATGCACACAGTTGATACAAGTGTTTGCTTCTAAGATAGAAAGAATAGGTGAACTGACTCAACAATAAAGTAGAAGAATGGCCCTTCGCGAGAGGAAGCATTGATTACTATATTTGTGCTAGAGCTTTTCATTTTGAAAACATAGAAACAATTTTGTCAACGGTAGTAATAAAGCATATGTGTTATGTATAAGACATCCTGTAAGTTGCAAGCCTCATGCATAGTATACCAATAGTGCTCGCACCTTGTCCTAATTAGCTTGGATTAACATGGATTATCATTGCATAGCATATGTTTCAACCAAGTGTCACAAAGGGGTACCTCTATGCCGCCTGTACAAAGGTCTAGGGAGAAAGTTCGCATTGGATTTCTCGCTTTTGATTATTCTAAACTTAGACATCCATACCGGGACAACATAGACAACAGATAATGGACTTCTCTTTAATGCATAAGCATTCAACAACAGTTAAAATTATCATAAGAGATTGAGGATTAATTGTCCAAACTGAAACTTCCACCATGGATCATGGTTTTAGTTAGCGGCCCAATGTTCTTCTCTAACAATATGCATACTCAAACCATTTGATCATGAAAATCTCCCTTACTTCGGACAAGACGAACATGCATAGCAACTCACATGATATTCAACAAAGGTAAAAGTTGATGGCGTCCCAGAAACATGGTTACCGCTCAACATGCAACTTATTAAGAAATAAGACACATAAGTACATATTCTTCACCACAATAGTTTTTAAGGCTATTTTCCCATGAACTATATATTGTAAAGACAAAGGAATAGAATTTTTAAAGGTAGCACTCAAGTAATATACTTTGGAATGGCAGAGAAATACCATGTAGTGGGTAGGTATGGTGGACACAAATGGCATAGTTTTTGGCTCAAGGATTTGGATGCACGAGAAGAATTACTCTCAATACAAGGCTAGGCTAGCAAGGTTGTTTGAAGCAAACTCAAGTATAAAAGGTGCAGCAAAGCTCACATATGAACATATTGTAAGCATTATAAGACTTTACATTGTCTCCTTGTTGTTCAAACACCTTAACCGAGAAAATATCTAGACTCTAGAGACCAATCATGCAAACCAAATTTTAACAAGCTCTATGTAGTTCTTCATTAATAGGTACAAAGTACATGATGCAAGAGCTTAAACATGATCTATATGAGCACAACAATTGCCAAGTATCTCATTATTCAAGACATTATACCATTTACCACATGCAGCATTTTCCGTTTCCAACCATATAACAATGAATGAAATAGTTCGACTTTCGCAATGAACATTAAAGATAAAGCTAAGAACATATGTTTTCATATGAAACAGTGGAGCGTGTCTCTCTCCCAAATAAAGAATTCTAGGATCCGATTTTATTCAAACAAAAACAAAAATAAAAACAAACAGACGCTCCAAGTAAAGCACATAAGATGTGACGGAATAAAAATATAGTTTCACTAGAGGTGACCTGATAAGTTGTCGATGAAGAAGGGATGCCTTGGGCATCCCCAATCTTAGATGCTTGAGTCTTCTTAAAATATGCAGAGATGAACCACGGGGGGATCCCCAAGCTTAGACTTTTCACTCTTCTTGATCATATTGTATCATCCTCCTCTCTTGACCCTTGAAAACTTCCTCCACGCCAAACTCGAAAACTCATTAGAGGGTCAGTGCATAATTCATATATTCAGAGGTGACATAATCATTCTTAACACTTCTGGACATTGCACAAAGCTACTGAAAGTTAATGGAACAAAGAAATCCATCAAACATAGCAAAATAGGCAATGCGAAATAAAAGGCAGAATCTGTCAAAATAGAACAGTCCGTAAAGACGAATTTTTTAGAGGCACCAGACTTGCTCAGATGAAAATGCCCAAATTTAATGAAAGTTGCGTACATATCTGAGGAACACGCACGTAAATTGGCAGATTTTAATAAATTTTCTACAGCAGGGGCGGCTCAATTTCGTGACAGAAAGAAATCTGTTCCTGTGCAGTAATCCAAATCTAGTATTGACTTTACTATCAAAGACTTTACTTGGCACAACAATGCAATAAAATAAAGATAAGGAGAGGTTGCTACAGTAGTAACAACTTCCAAGACTGAAATATAAAACAAAAGTGCGAAGTAAAATAATGGGTTGTCTCCCATAAGCGCTTTTCTTTAACGCCTTTCAGCTAGGCGTAGAAAGTGTGGATCAAGTATTATCAAGAGACGAAGCATCAACATCATAATTTATTCTAATAATAGAATCATAAGGTAACTTCATTCTCTTTCTAGGGAAGTGTTCCATACCTTTCTTAAGAGGAAATTGATATTTAATATTACCTTCCTTCGTATCAATGGTAGCACCAACAGTGCGAAGAAAAGGTCTTCCCAATATAATGGGACAAGATGCATTGCATTCAATATCCAAGACAACAAAATCAACGGGGACGAGGTTATTGTTAATCATAATACGAACATTATCAATCCTCCCCAAAGGTTTCTTTATAGCATTATCAGTAAGATTAACATCCAAATAACAATTTCTCAATGGTGGCAAGTCAAGCATATCATAAATTTTCTTAGGCATAACAGAAATACTTGCACCAAGATCACATAAAGCATTACAATCAAAATCATTGACCCTCATCTTAATGATAGGCTCCCAACCATCTTCCAACTTCCTAGGAATAGAGGTTTCAAGTTTTAGTTTCTCTTCTCTAGCTTTTATGAGAGCATTTGTAATATGTTTTGTAAAGACCAAATTTATAGCACTAGCATTGGGACTTTTAGCAAGTTTTTGTAAGAACTTTATAACTTCAGAGATTTGACAATCATCAAAGTCTAAACCATTATGATCTACAGCAATGGGATCATTGTCCCCAACATTTTGAAAAATTTCAGCGGTTTTATCACAAGCAGTTTCAGCAGTTTCAGCAGTTTTAGCAGTTTCGGGCAATTTTGCACGCTTTGCACTAGGAGTAGAAACATTGCCAACACCAATTATTTTACCATTGATAGTAGGGGGTGTAGCAACATGTGAAGCATTATCATTACTAGTGGTGGTAATAGTCCAAACTTTAGCTACATTATTCTCTTTAGCTAGTTTTTCGTTTTCTTCTCTTTCCCACCTAGCATGCAATTCAGCCATCGATCTAATATTTTCATTAATTCGAACTTGGATGGAATTTGCTGTAGTAACAATTTTATTATCATTATCCTTATTAGGCATAACTTTCAATTTTAAAAGATCAACATCAGAGGCAAGTCTATCAACCTTAGAAGCAAGAATATCAATTTTATCAAGCTTTTCTTCAACAGATTTGTTAAAAGCAGTTTGTGTAATAATAAATTCTTTAAGCATGGCTTCAAGACCAGGGGGTACACTCCTATTATTGTTGTAAGAATTCCCATAAGAATTACCATAACCATTACCATTAGCAGAAGGATATGGCCTATAGTTGTTACCAGAATTATTCCTATAAGCATTGTTGTTGAAATTATTACTTTTAATGAAATTCACATCAACATGTTCTTCTTGGGCAACCAATGAAGCTAAAGGAACATTATAAGGATCAACATTATATCTACCATTCACAAGCATAGACATAATAGCATCAATCTTATCACTCAAGGAAGAGGTTTCTTCAACAGAATTTACCTTCTTACCTTGTGGAGCTCTTTCCGTGTGCCATTCAGAGTAATTTGTCATCATATCATCAAGAAGCTTTGTTGCCGCCCCAAAGTAATGGACATAAAGGTACCTCCAGCAGCTGAATCCAATAGGTTCCGCGAAGAAAAATTCAGTCCTGCATAAAAGGTTTGGATGATCATCCAAGTAGTTAGTCCATGAGTTGGGCAATTCTTTACCAAAGATTTCATTCTCTCCCATGCTTGAGCAACATGTTTATTGTCTCCCATGCCTTACAAACCGACAACGGCAAGGAGTTCGACAACATCACCATTCGCTCACTTCTCGCCACCCACGGCGCCGTCTTCCGCCTCACGTGTCCATACACTTCTTCACAGAACGGCCGTGCCGAACGGATGCTTCGTACCCTCAACGACTGTGTCCGCACCCTTCTGTTCCACGCCTCCATGCCCCCGCGATTCTGGCCGGATGCCCTCGCCACTTCGACTCTCCTCGTCAACATCCGCCTGTGTCGTGTGCGTTCGTCCTACACGCTGATGGCGCGTAGTCGACACGTCTGTTGGGAACCCCAAGAGGAAGGTGTGATGCGCACAGCAGTAAGTTTTCCCTCAGTAAGAAACCAAGGTTATCGAACCAGTAGGAGTCAAGGATCACGTGAAGTTTGTTGGTGGCGGAGTGTTGTGCGGCGCAACACCAGGGATTCCGGCGCCAACGTGGAACCTGCACAACACAATCAAAGTACTTTGCCCCAACGTAACAGTGAGGTTGTCAATCTCACCGGCTTGCTGTAAACAAAGGATTAGATGTATAGTGTGGATGATGATGATTGTTTGCGAAGAAAAGTAAAGAACAATTGCAGTAGATTGTATTCAGATGTAAAGAATTGGACCGGGGTCCACAGTTCACTAGTGGTGTCTCTCCCATAAGATAAACAGATGTTGGGTGAACAAATTACAGTTGGGCAATTGACAAATAAAGAAGGCATAACAATGCACATACATATATCATGATGAGTACTATGAGATTTAATCGGGGCATTACGACAAAGTACATAGACCGCTATCCAGCATGCATCTATGCGTAAAAAGTCCACCTTCGAGGTTATCATCCGAACCCCCTCCGGTATTAAGTTGCAAACAACAGACAATTGCATTAAGTATGGTGCGTAATGTAATCAACACAAATATCCTTAGACAAAGCATCGATGTTTTATCCCTAGTGGCAACAGCACATCCACAACCTTAGAACTTTCTGTCACTATCCCATATTCAATGGAGGCATGAACCCACTATCGAGCATAAATACTCCCTCTTGGAGTCACAAGTATCAACTTGGCTAGAGCCTCTACTAGCAACAGAGAGCATGCAAGAACATAAACAACATATATGATAGATTGATAATCAACTTGACATAGTATTCAATATTCATCGGATCCCAACAAACACAACATGATTCGTTCAATATTGGAGCCAAACTTAAATTTCCCCTGCAGGTGGTTAGGATGGGTTTACCATTTGGCTACCCCCTCCAACCTTCTGTGGAACAGCCATCAAGCAAAGCACCAGTGGAGATATCAAGCACACTTCTTGAAACCACTTCAGCTATGGAGAAGGATCTCAACCGTGGCTCTAGTTATCAGCAGATCCCGCATCTCAGAAAGGAGTATTATGAGGAGGTGGAAGAACATCTCTTGCATTTTGCAGAAGGTCATGGACATCTGAACCTAGGGTTCAGTTTTTCTCATGGGAAATTTTTTGCCAGAGATGTGCTTGCCAAGTTTCAGACTTCAGTGGCCCCATCAGAGGCTTCTGGCCACTTTCAGATGGTGGTGTCATTTGGTAGAGCTAATTTTAAGATGGAAGAAGCCCTGGTGGGTATTGCTTTAGAAGCTATAGTTGGAGGGCAATGTGACCAGCTTAAAGTATCCTGGCTGAATGACAGAGTATTTTCCTTCTGTGTGGCTAGTAAGGAAGTGGGATTTCACATCTTAAAGCTAAGGAAATTTGTTTGCTCACACTTTAAATGTTATTTTCATCTCTGGGGCAGAGGAGGTCCTAATTGGAAGTGGGAATTTACTCAATGGAAGAAGGAGGGGCTGGAGGAATGGACTATAGTTAGTCCATCTAGGAAAAGGGTGAATAAGGTGAAGCCTGCAGCCAGACTGAATCATAAAGAGACATCAACTACAAGTCTACAGGGGAATAGAAAGTTATCTTTTGCTGATAAAATTCAATATACGGCCTGCTTGGGTTACTCGGATCCTTCTGCCAGGGTGCCTATGCAGAAGCCAACGGAAATGTTTGTTACAAATGCTTCGCCCCCTATCATATTTGGCACGGTGAAGGATTTTGCCTTTATGCAGCAGAAAGTTTCTGATTACAACTCTGGGGCAGATGGGCGGGAGAGCCAGTCTGAGTTAAATCCAGGTGAGGTTCAATCTCGGCCCAGTGGGGTGGCTCAAGTTACTGAAGAAGAGGCCCAAGCTGATTTTGATAAAATGATTGACGATATGGCTTATAAGGTATGGGCCTGTAGGCGTTGTCTGCATATGGGCCATGAAACGAAAGATTGCGAAAATGATATCAGGTGTAGGGCCTGTTTTTCCTATGGACACATTAAACGTAACTGCTTTGGACAGAACAAACAGAAAAAACAGTGGATTCCTAAATCGGTCGTTTCTCCTTCCGATAAAGGAACAGAGTCCCTGTCGCCCTCGGCCGACTCGGCTTCTCCGCAGATACAAACAGAATCTATTGCGCACACAAGCTTTAACCCTAAGCAGCCGCCTCTGCCGCCACCTACTGAGTCAATGGCGGTCTTTGAAGTTGACCCGCTGCCATGGTTGCCGTGGGGACATCAAGTCATCGACGGTGGTCCGACGAGGCTGCCGCGGACTTACTACTTCCCTGCGCAAGACCCGCCGCCAGAACATCAGGACTACTGCATTGCGGTGATTGATCCGCCTCCGCCGCATCAAGCTGAGGCTCTTTGGAGGGAACAGGTGCATGATTTTCTTGTTGGACCTCTGCAGCGTAATGTAGTTTCCATCCAGGCAAGTCTGTATGGAGTGGGGCTTTTTCAGTTGAACGGGCCAAATTCTGTGAACGCAATAGTTCAACATGGACAGTATCAATTGCAGAATAGGGGTTTACGTTTCTTGCATGTGGGGGAGGCGCCTCAGAGCCATCGTGCTGCTGTAGGATTTCGTCGAGGTTGGCTTATGTTCCTGGGGATGCATCCAGACTACCGCAACAATCTAGACATCGCCAATGTTGTGTCGACTTTTGGACAATTCCATACCTGGAACAGTAATGATCCCATCAAGGAGCGGGCTTTGGTGTACGCCTCCTTTCCCTCTCCCCAATTGGTACCGCGTGATGTGGTTTTTGGTAAATTTGGTACAGTGGGAGGAGTACGGGAGTCTTGGACAGCAACGGTTTATATCTTGACGGCTGATTTTGCGGATGTGCTGCCAGCGGATGAAGACCAAATGCCAATGGATGGCAACCCACACCCTCTCCCTGGAGGGCTATTGCAAAATAATAACCTCTTTGTCAATCCCCAATTTCCAGAAGTGGGATGGGATGCTGCTCAAGGTGATGATATTGGTCAACATGAAGGACAACAGGATAACGTCAATTTTCAGCAGGAGCAAGGGGAGGAAGGTTTAGAGGAGTTGCCTGAGTCTATGGTGTTGAGCATGTCTGCGGGTTCTAGCTCGTCAGTGAATATGCAGGATGTGGTGCCACAGCATCAGCAGCAGAATCACTTTGATGTTATCAATTTAGGAGTGGTGATCACCAGGTTTGGACCAGTTCTTCCTCCTGACATGCAATGGGAAAAGGTGATATTGAGAATGCTTCCCTCTCTATATTTTTGCACAATTCCAAGGGTCTGCAAGCAGTCAAAATTTGATGTGTTGGACCTGACCAAGCTGCCAACCACTTGGGTGCAGTCTGGTGTTCATGGTAACAAATTGATAAGGGCCAAGGGGGGAGTGGGAGTGCTGCAATGGAAGGAGGATCATGCTCATAGCTTTTTGGGAGCAAACAAGGAGAACAAGGAGAATTCAGAGGAGAATATTGCTGTGATTATTACTCCCACTATCATGAATAAGAAGAGAGTGAAAAAGAATAAACCACAGCTAGTTCAGTCTGTGGAGAGGAGGTTCACCAGAAGCTGTCTTAAAGATGGGTATAAGCCCAAGCCTGTGCTCTCTGTGCAACCTAACATAAAGAAGAAACCCAGAGCCAAGCTTTTGATTCAGGATGCAGAGGAGGAGGAAGAGGACATCTGTCAAGATACTGAATGTAATGAGGTTCCAGAAGAGGTATATCCTATTACTCCAGTGCATGTGCTGCAGAAGGTGGGTTTATCCTTGGGAATTGCGCCGAGCAAGTTAACAAAGGAGCAGCTTGAAGCTGATGCCAAGAAAGGGGAGAAATCTACTATGAAGAATGAATAAGCCAAAGCAATCTATATGGGGTGCTGAAGGTTGGGGTGATGATATTTTGTGGGGCTTATTTCAGTGTCATTATGTGTTTCAGTGTGTTGCTTTTGTAGAGGGCGCTGAGACATATTTAATGGTGGTCTTAACAGTTCTGTGTTTGGCTGTGCTTTGTGTGGGTTCAGTTATGGATGTTTGTGAACATGTGTCTGTTTATTTTCAGTGGTTTATGTGCTTGAGGTGGCTGAGGGCTGATATTATGTGTCAGTTGTTCCATATTTGCTGTATTATGATGTCTATTAATGAGTAAATTATCTAAACGAAAGTGGAGAATTCTATGCTGGAATGTGAGAGGCCTCAATGCTGAAAATAGGCAGAGACAAGTGAGAGCAAAAATAGAGGAAAGTGAATGTGACATTATTTGCCTGCAAGAAACAAAATGCGAAAGTTTTGATTGGAGAGCTATTCGAAAATTCTGTCCCAAGCGTTTTGATTGCTTTGCTTGTGCTCCTTCTGTGGGTGCCTCAGGGGGAATTTTAGTGCTCTGGAACTCTGCTATCTTCACAGGAGATTTGGTGCAAACAGAAAAATATGGCATTATTATCAAATTCACCTCTATGCATAACAATGAAGTATGGACTATGGGGTGTGTTTATGGGCCTTGTCAAGGGGTGGATAGAGATAACTTTGTCTCCTGGCTTTACAACTTACAAATACCTATCTGAAGCAAATTGGCTGATGTTAGGTGATTTTAATTTCATGCGATCACAAGAGAATAGAAATAAGCCTGGAGGGGACATTCATGATATGTTTTTGTTCAATGAAATAATTGGTCATCTAGGATTGTTGGAGATTCCAATAAAAGGACGGGCATATACATGGTCAAATATGCAAAAAGATCCATTATTGGAACAATTGGATTGGTTTTTTACTAGTGCAAATTGGATTTCCTCTTTTCCTAATACTATGGTGATCCCTTTAGCCAAGAATGGGTCTGATCATGTCCCTTGTGTGGTCAATATAGACACAAACATTCCAAAAGCTAAAATTTTTCGATTTGATAATTACTGGGTTGACATGCCTGGTTTCTTGGAATGTGTTAAATCTTCTTGGGCAAATGAATCGAAGAAAAAGTACAGTTCAGCCAGAATGGCTGATAAGTTGAAGATGCTGAGGTATGAACTAAAAAAGTGGCATGTGAGTCTGTCCAAATTAAAAGCTCTGATACAAAAATGCAATGAAGTGATCTTGGCTTTGGACACTCTGGAAGAAATGAGGCCTCTGTATAGAGTGGAATTTAATTTTAGGAATATTGTCAAGTTACACTTGGATGAGTTGTTGTTAGATGAATGCAATTACTGGAGAAATAGGTGTACTATCAGGTGGATTAAGAAAGGAGAGGATAACACTAAGTTCTTTCATGCAATGGCAACTGAAAGGTTCAGGAGAAACACCATTGCTATGTTGATCAATGAAGAGGGAAATGAAATAACTGATCATGACTCAATGGCTGGATTGCTATGGACTGAATACAAAAATAGAATGGGATGCTCTCAAGGAATCTCTATGCAGTTTGATCTTGGGAGAATTTTGAAGAAGGGAGAAGATTTGGATGAACTTACCAAGCCATTTGAGCAAAAGGAGATGGATGAGGTCATAAAGGAAATGCCAGCAGATAGAGCTCCTGGGCCAGATGGCTTTAATGGGCTGTTTTTAAAGAAGTGTTGGCACATAGTGAAGGAGGATTTCTATAAATTGGCTGCAGACTTCCATGATGAATCAATCCAATTGAGTAATATTAATGGTTCATATATTACTCTAGTACCAAAGAAGCAAGTGCCTGTCAGGGTTACTGATTTTCGGCCAATTTCTCTGACCAATGTGTGTGTCAAATTCTTGACAACATTGGCGGCAAATCGTTTGCAAGATAAGATTTTGGGTTGTATTCACAAGAACCAGTATGGTTTTTTAAGGGGCAGGTCGATTCAGGATTGTTTAGCATGGTCCTTTGAATATCTTTATCTTTGTCAGATCTCAAAAAGGCCTATTGTTATCTTGAAGCTAGATTTTGCAAAAGCTTTTGATACGATGAGAGCATGAGGCTATTTTGGAAGTGATGAAATTCAAAGGTTTCAATATGAAGTGGATAAACTGGGCCAAGGCCATCATGTCATCGGGTACCTCTTCCATTTTGTTGAATGGAATACCAGGGAAGCAATTTGAATGTAAACGTGGGGTTAGGCAAGGGGATCCAATATCTCCTTTGTTTTACATTTTTGGATCAGATTTGCTTCAGTCAGCAGTTAATGATATGGTGCTGCAAGGAACTCTGTTTAGGCCAATTGAAACAAATGATGAGGACTTCCCAATAGTGCAATATGCGGATGATACACTGTTAATCTTGCCTGCTGATGAGGTGCAGTTGCTGGCACTTAAAGAAACTCTGCAGAAATTTTCAACCTCCACTGGGTTAAAGATAAATTATGAAAAATCCTATATGCTGCCCATTAATGTGTCTGATGATAGGATTAAGCACTTATCTAGTGCTTTTGGATGCCAGGTAGGCAAAATGCCTTTCACATATCTGGGGTTACCCTTGGGTACGACAAAACCGACAATCACAGAGTTATCACCACTTGTATGTCGGCTAGAAAGAAAGTTGACAGCCAGTTCTAGTTTTCTTTCCCAGGGTGCCCGGCTACAGTTGATAAATTCTGCCCTGGCATCTATGCCCCTGCACTTCCTCTGTTCCTTGCAATTGCCTGTAGGATTAACTAAACAACTAGACAGAATTCTGAGACAATGTTTGTGGAGAGATAAGGAAGGGGAACCTAAACATTCCTTGGCAGCCTGGGATATGATCTGCAAACCTAAGCTAAAAGGAGGACTGGGAATAGTGAATTTCCAAAAGCAGAATGCAGCTCTGCTCATCAAATTCCTTGACAAATTCTATAATAAGCAAGATCTACCTTGGGTTAGTTTGGTATGGGATGCCTATTACCAGGGCAAAGTGCCACATGCAGAGAACATTTGTGAATCCTTTTGGTGGAAAGATGTAATAAAACAGGTTGATAATTTTAGAGGTGTGGCTAAAGTACAGCATGGGAGAGGTGATACCCTGTTGTTTTGGTCTGACAATTGGGAAATACAACGTTCTTCACTTCCAATGTGTGCAAGATTTCCCAGATTATATTCTTTTGTGATCAATGAGAATTGCTCAGTGGCTCAGGTTTATCAGTCACAGGAGATGGGTGATTTGTTCCACAGGCCACTTTCAATTCAAGCTTATCAGGAATTGTTGGAACTACAGGACATTATGCAGAGTAATCCATTAGCTGAAAGTAAAGATGTTTGGAAATATTGTTGGGGTGAGAAATATACAGCTAGAAGCTTCTATACACACATTCATTCACACATACATGTGCCCAGGATTTATAAATGGTTATGGAATTCATGTTGTATCATGAAGATAAAGGTGTTTGCATGGTTATTACTCTCGGATAGATTGAATACAAGGGACTTATTACAGCGTAGACACTGGAACGTGACTGAGGACAAGCACTGTGTACTATGCCCAGGGAGGGTGTATGAGGATCGGATACACTTATTTTTTGAGTGTAACTTCAGTGTGCGAATTTGGAATTACTTGCAGATAAAGTGGCAGCCACATGAATATATGCAGAGAGTTTTGGATCGAGCCAAAAGAAATTTTGGACATCCTTTCTTTATGGAAGTTATGATGACTGCTTGTTGGAACATCTGGATAATAAGAAATGGGAAAATATTCAGAAATGAGAAGAGCTCTTTCACTAAGTGGAGAAGCAAATTCATCCAAGATATCACTCTGTTGCAATATAGAACTAAAGCTAAACATAAAGATAGTCTTCTAGCTTGGATCAAGTCTCTACCTTAGAGGCTTTGGCTTCCTCTTTTCTTTTTTAGCTTTCCTTAGCTTTCTTTCAGTTTTGTATATTTTGTACACTTCTTTTTTCTTTGCATAAATAAAAAATTTTGCTGTGGGGCTTTGCCTCACAGTCCAGGGTCAAAAAAAAAAAACATGTAGGATTACAAATAGATGATCTTGATCATGATAGGCAGCTCACAAGATCTAACATGATAGCACAATGAGGAGAAGACAACCATCTAGCTACTGCTATGGACCCATAGTCCAGGGGTGGACTACTCACACATCAATCCGGAGGCGATCATGGCGATGAAGAGACCTCCGGGAGATGATTACCCTCTCCCGGCGGAGGTGCCGGAGGCGATCTCTGAATCCCCGAGATGGGATTGGCGGCGGCGGCGTCTGCGGAAGGTTTTCCGTATCGTGGCTCTCGATGCGAGGGTTTCGCGACGAAGGCTTTAAGTAGGCGGAAGGGCAGGTCGGGAGGCGTCACGGGGGCCCCACACGCTAGGGTCGCGCGGGCCCCCTCTAGGCCGCGCCGCCTAGTGTGGCGGCGCCCGTGGCCCCACTTCGTATCTCCTCCGGTCTTCCGGAAGCTTCGTGGAAAAATAAGCCCCTCGGCGTTGATTTCGTCCAATTCCGAGAATATT
>NC_061509.1:108327394-108349876 GCF_022539505.1 Lolium rigidum | reverse complement strand
TATCTCATCAGGGGGCCATGCCATGCATGTGCCAAATTTTTGCCAAAAGTGCAAGTGCACATGTTGATGAAGAATAAGAATATAAGGAGGTGATGGTGTTGTTGGTGGTGTAAACCTATGATTAAGAGGGGGAGGTTTTCCCTCTCATCATGAGGTTGTGCAACAACTAGTGGTGAGGGTAAAGCAGATTATTAAAGGCGGTGTCATTTGGAAAAAGGGGTTAAACCCTAATGAGTTAAAGAAGGGTGCTCAATTTGGTTGTTAGTGTTATTACACAAATTAACATACCAAGTGAAAGTTCAAACTAGGTTAAGCAAGAATTTAAATCTAAGCACACTCACAAACATCAAATCAAGGTGTTTGTTGGCTCAGATTTTAAGTTATTTGAAAATATGCAAGTTCTGAAAAATGGGGTGTTACAGTTAGATGGAACATGCAAACATTTGTACCCTTGTGGAGAGGACTATATCCTAGGAAGACAGACTTTTTAGAGCAAAACTGTAGTTTGTGAGAATTATATGGACGCAAGTTGGCCAACATGCACTGCCAAAGACCTTGAAGAATGTGTAATCAGGAAGCTCACCAAGGAGACGTTCTAGAGGAGTTTGCATGTGAATAACACGAGATGGCATGCGATTGATAAGAAAACACGTAGTAATGAAAACATCACTCCAATAGCACATAGGAACAGATCGCATGAGCAAGGAGAGCAGGGCCAGTCTCAAGTATATGACGGTGTTTACGCTAAGCACTCTCATTTTGTTGATGAACGTGTGGACAAGAAACACAATGGGAAATACCAAGTTTATCAAAGAAATCATTCAGTTTAATGTACTCTCCACCCCAATCAGACTGAACATGTTTAATTTTATGATTCAGAAGGCGTTCAACATGGGCTTGAAACTGAAGAAAGACAGCAAAGACATCGCTCTTGCGCTTAATCAAGTATAACCTTGTAAAACGACTATAAGCATCCAGAAATCTAACATAATAATCATGACCACTGACTAAGGTTTGGGCAGGGCCCCACATATCTGAATAAATAAGCTCTAAAGGAGCAGTTGTTACATGTTGAGACCCTCTAAAGGAGCAGTTGTTACATGTTGAGACATAGAAAAAGGTAACTGATGACTTTTGCCCTGGCATCACACACTGAACTAATTTTATTTGACTCTGAGGGATGCTCATGACGATGAAGAACATGTTGAACAATCTGGGGGGATGGATGACCTAGCCGTGCATGCCACTGCGAAGATGAAGCTTTAAGAGCACTGAAGACTTGTTTGAAGGATGACGAGTCCAAGAAGTAGAGGCCGCCGTGGCACCCGCCACTAAGGAGGATGGCCCTCGTATCCAAATCCTTAACAAAAACACTATTAGGATGAAACTCAACAAGAACATTATTATCATTGGAAAATCTATAGACTGACAGAAGATTTCTAAGAACATCAGGAACATGGAGAATATTGCGAAGGTAGAGAGGCCTAGAGGAGGGAGTAGGAAGGATTGCTTGACCAACGTGATGAATGCGCATACCTGAGCCATTGGTAGTGTGAACTTGCTCCTTCCCTTGATATGTCTCCCTCATCTGCAGCTTCTGGAGTTTGCCAGTCATGTGATCACTTGCCCCGGTATCCATGTACCAAGAGGGATCAACCGGAAGTGAGGAGGTTTGCCCTTGATAGCCACCTGGAGGTCCATAGACATGATTGGCCTCAGCGAGTTGGCGGTCAAGGAACCGGCCATCATTACCCACGCCAAGGAAGCCCTTGTTGAACCACTTGAAGCACCGAGACGCTATGTGTCCCGCTCCATCGCACAGCTGACAGACGGTGGTGCGAGGAGCTCGGCCATAAGGAGCCAAACCAGCACCCTCTCCCGGCGCGAATGGCATGGATGGTCTGGGAGGATAACCACCAGGCTTCGGAGCAGCATAATTAGGGCGGGGTTGCAACGGTGACGGTGATGGCGGTGTAGGAGAGTACTACCATGGCGAATTGCCACCAGTCTTGGTGAGATTGGCAGAGTGGAGGGGCTTCGATCGCCGGGCTTCAATGCGTTGTTCAGTAGACAACAGCCGGGCGTACAGATCATGTGCCGGCATGGGGACATCCCGATCTTCAGCAATCTGCACAAGGGAGTTATAGTCCTCGTCGAGACAACAAAGAACAAAGCGCTGAAACTCTTCCGGATGTAGTGGCTGACCGATGGAGGTGAGGGTGTCGGAAAGAGCCTTGATCTTTGCATAGTAGAGCCGCCGATGAGTCAAGCTTGTGCGTGTCGGCGAGATGCTGGTGGAGCTAAGGAGACCGCGATGAAGACTACGAAGCGAACGTACGCTCCAGGATCACCCACGCATCGGCCGAGGTTTTGGCGAACATGATCATCGCGCCCACCTTCGGGGTTGATGATGAGAGAAACGCTGACAGGAGCGCTTGATCTTGCTGAATCCATGCGGCGAAAGCTAGATTGGGCGTCGGAGCACCGCCGCCAGTGGCTGTGGGGAGAGTATAAGGGGGAGATGGCAGAGTCCCCTCAACATAGCCATGGAGAAGATTGCTCCTGATCAAAGAGACCACCTGAGCCCGCCAGCAGAGGTGATTGTCGGCTGATAGCTTCAAGGTGATGAGATTCCCAAAGTTGATTGGGGTAGAGGTGGTGGATCCGGTGCTGGGAGGGATGACAGTGGGCGGCAGGGCGGAGCCGAGCGACAGAGAGCTCATCGACCCAGCCGAGGAGGAGGCACTGGAGGAGGTGGTCACCATGGCGATCTAGGGTTTGGTTGGCGGCGGAAGACATAGATGAGCAGCGGAAGAAGGACCGAAAGTTTAGGCTGATACCATGTAAACGTATGAGATCGATCGGAGGAAATGCTCGATAGCCTCATGGGTTCGGCATCGTATCATATATATATTAGACAACATACAGAGTTTACATTACGTACGTAAGAGGGGTACGTGAGTTAGAGTCCTAGTCAACCTAAATTAGGATAGACATATACATAAACTATCAAAGTGCATTGAAGTATTAGTTAGTATGTCCTCTTGAAATGTAGTACTTTCTCCCATCTTAGATACTTATCGCAGATTTAATGAATATACATATTTTAATATATATTCTATTTAAATCTGCGATAAATATTTAGGATCGGAGGAAGTAGTAGTTGTTAGTGTCGTAGACGCACTATTGATCTATTGAGAACCAAACAATTATAACAAGGTGTCGATATAGAGATTTGTTAACGTATTTGGAAGAACTTGTCTACTTTGCCGGCATGAATACCGCAACACCTGCGTGCCTGATGCTATTAACTAGTCATCATTACAATATGTGGCACCCGTTACATTATACGACAAGTCATAATGGCAAGTATTATAGCCACAATGGGTGTGTTATAACTAGTATCATGCATGTTATATTGATAAAAATTTGATGTGACACAATAATTAATGAGGATAGAGGTGTAGTGGTATCATAGGTAGATACGGCATTATATCACGTAAAACAAGAAAATTTAGTGGCAAATACATCATGAGACTAGTCACAATGGAAAATATCATAGACTAGTACCATACATATGATACTAGTTTATGATACAACACCTACAATGCATAGTATCATGAATTAGTATCATAGTTCCATCATATTTAATGTTTTATAGAATCTCAATGCAAATATGTGTACATGATGTGTTTGCAACTAAAATTTCTAGTTTTACGTGCTATGAAACGGTATCTACCTATGATACTAGTCTCACCTTCTCATTAATTGATGTTCCAGATAAGATTTTTTGCCTATATGACATACATGATACTACCTATGATACTCCCATTGTGTCTAGTCTGATAGAATTTGCATTGAAATTCTACAAAATATTAAATATGATGAAACTATGATAGCACTTTATGATATTATGCATTAGAGAGGTGATATTATAAACTAGTATCCTATGCATGATACTAGTGCATGATACTAGTATCATGCATATGATACTAATGCATGATACTATCTCCACAATGCAAAGTTCATCTCGTAGTATCATAGGCTAGTTATATTTATTGATTTGTAAAATCTCAATACAAATTGTGTACAAGATTTGTTTGCAACTAATTTTTCTAGTTCTATGTGCTATGATACCGTATTTGTAACATCCCAAATTTCAAATCAATAAGAAAAGAGGTTTCCAATATTCAAAATTTAGAACTAACAAAAACTTTTATTTGAATATGGTGCTATGCATAGTGTTCATGCATTATTATGTGACCTTGCTATGATGATTGTTTGTGTGCCTATCAAAGTTGCTAAAACCCTAACCTTGATCAATCGAGATCACAAAGAGAAGCAAAGAAGAAGAAAAGAAGAAAATTAGAAAAATACAAATCACCTCACATATGTGCTTATAGCCATTTTTGCCAAATCAAAACCTTGGCCAATTTGACTTGTGCCAATGGTTGGGTAAAGTTACGAAACACTTCAGAACCACTTTTGAATCAAAGAAACTCAAATCAAATCAAAATAAAATGCAAAACCTACTCACATAAGATAATGGTCAAAACTGCCATTTATCTCATGATACCCACTTTGAGCCCCTGGATTAAGAGTTTCTTAAACCAAACTACCCCAACTCTTTGCACCTCATCCAATACCTCATCAAGATGAACAACTTTGGTAAAGACCACCCCTGCAAATTCTTTCTAGATTTCAAAATATCATCAAGCAAAGTAGCAACACCAAAACAGATTTAAGATTATGCCTATTTTGGTTTTTCACAAATCAATCCCATTTTGCACACAACCACCACCATTGTGTTACAAATATTAGTTAAATCAACTCCACCAAAAATCTTTGCAAAATTCAAAAAGAAATCTCTTGCGGCCATTTGGTCGAGCACTTGGTGTGCACAATTCTGCCAACTACACACACTCTATTATCCAGCATATTTTTGCCTAAACCCTCAAGCTTTGGTCAGCATTAGTCCTCTCTTGTACCTCTTGCATCATGCCAAGCACCAGAGACACGGTTTGGAGCATGAGATCATCACCATTTTGACCATGCCGTGTACCCTTGCCACTCCACCATGCCACTCTCCTCTTTGGTCAATTCCACGGTGCACCACCATGTCAGCAACCTCCCTCTCACTCCCCTGGACCCGTTGGACACAGCCATAGCTCGAGCAGACGCCAGCAGCAGCCAGCCACGACGCGCCCAGTACGCCCAGGTTATGCCAGAGCGCGCACGCTGACGTCCCTGGACGCGCCAGAGCGTCGACGCGCCTCGTCACCCTCGTCCTCCCCTTGACTCCTCCTCTCGCCCATAGCACCATCTCGTCACCCTCTACCTGCTAGACATGCTCACCTACGTCGGAGAGGACGCTCTCCGTCGTCACCATCAGAAGCCTCCGCCACGGTACCGAGAGCTCCCATCAACCTCTAGCTCGCGTCACTACCTCGTTTTCACCGCCGTCAAGTGCGTCGTGCTCGCCATGATGTCGCCAACCCTCCTGCGTCATCGCCAGCCCCTCTACGCCCCTGTAGCGACGACGCCATGGTCGACCTCATCCACCGAGCCATAGACCCTCTCGCCGCTATAAAAGGAGATCTCTCGCGACTCAAATCTTCACACCACTCGCCTCTCCTCTCGTCTCTGACCCTCCTCGAGCTCTCCCTCCTCTCAATTTGATCCATAGTTAGCCAATTTCATCGTCGGAGCCCGTGGAGCCGCCGCAGAGGAAGGAGAAGATTGGCGCCACCCCTGGAGCCGCCGCTTGTACCAGGAGGATCGCCATCGTCCACAACGTCACCGCGCACCCTCGCCGACGATCGCCGGAGCTCCGGTGAGCCTCTGACCCCCTGCCCTCGCCGCGCCAGTGAGTTGCGCTCGTCGCCGACGACGACGCACGCCAGCCGTTAGATCTTGTTCTAATCGTGTGCACCATATTGATCGATACCGATTCGGTGTTGAAGTGTCGCTGACAGGTGGAGCCCACCTTGTCAGGAAGCCCACGCGTGCGAGACGCGCTGCTGGGCTGACTTTCTCTTTTTCTTTCTCTTCGGCCCGTTAAGCTGTTCCCGCCAAGCCCATCCATTCAAATTTGGATTTTCAGTTTTAATTCAATTTCAATTCAGATGCCAACTTCAAATTTAAAAATAGGAAGATCTACTGAGCAAAATTTTGTGAAATTGATATTGTTGGAAAGCTTAGGAAATCCTTTAAACAACTACACTGGTTTCAACCCTAGATGTATTGTAGAATTAATGTAGCAAAAATAAAAATGCAGAGCCTTTTGAAAATTCAAACAATTATTAAAAATCAACCATAAGTGATTTTGAGTTGATTCCAACTCTCATAAATGACATTTCACATACTCTACATGAATATGTAAAAAGATAACATAGTTGTTTGCATGATCATGGGCTAGAGAAAAATAATGTCTATGTGGCTATTTCTAGTCCATTTAAATGATCAAAAGTTATTTCTTAAATAGTATGAGAGGTTCCCTCTCATTTAAATCATGATCCTAAGTATTTCAATAGGAGGTAATGACTTTGGTCTATAGCACCTCATAGTGGATTACTTAGAGATATTAAATTGTTGCAATAGTAATGTTTAAATTGCATGAGGTTTAGTACCTCATTTAAATCCTTTTTCTCACATGATAAAGGTGAAGTGTTGACCTTCGTCAACATGATCCCACATTTATTATTTGAGGAAATTAAATCTTAATAAGATTCAATGAGAGAAAATTATTACTCTTACAAGTTTTCTTAAACGCAAAGCCAACCCCCCTTGTGATAAAGGTTGTGATGATATGATGGCTTGTGTGACTCATTTGTGTCTTAAATCTAGTACTTAAGTTTGTGTGGTGATTGTATACTTCGTATCCGTTTATAGACGCTAGTACCGAGGAATACCAGGAGGAGGAGGTCTACTACCAGGAAGAAGAAGAAAGCTTTGATCATTGTAACAATCAAGGCAAGCTATACTCTTGCAAGTTACCCTAGTGCAAGCTCAACTTGAGCAAGGCACTAATACCATACTACTTTGTGTTTTACTTTACAAGTCCCAGTTTTTATCTCTCAAAGCTTTTACTTGAATTTCCAAGTCTTACTTTTATACTTAACTTGAGTCTAGATAAGAAGTAGTGCAAGAATATCAAAGTTAGCCTAGAAAGCTACAAGCTAGTTAGCACCCCTCATGACTAGTTGCTAGTGCTAAACTAAAAGTGACTACTCTAGCTGGGAACATGTGAATCTTTTGAAGTTGAAAACCTTGGAATGATGAGTCATTCTATTGAAAGATTTTGAAGGTGAAAGCGACTTGAATGAAATGGTGATTTTGATAAAAACTGATGATTGGGTTCGGATGCGATACCATTCCAATTCTTGAGTACCCCCACAATACCTGATTATGGGTAAGGTTTTAGCTGGAAATTTATGTGTCTTAGTATGGGTTCCCTCTGAACAAGCGTCATCGAGGTTATGCCAAGGCTTCCACCGTTGAAAGTGAAATGCCGTGAAAAGAGTTGAATGTCTTACCCAAGCCCTATGCAGTTCCCAGGATAGCAGCTGGTTATCACTGGGAGGCCAAACTCATGGGGGAGGTGCCTATACTAGGGTGATCCGCATACTGAGTTATGATTATTCAGGGTTATCCCTGACGGATGAAATCAAATGTTGTGGCACAAGTGTGCAACCTCTGCAGAGTGTAAACCTATTCGAATAGCCGTGTCCGCGGTCAGGGACAGTTTGAAAGGCCATACTATTCCGTCATCAGAACTTTTCCAAAAGGTGACTCGTGAATTGAACTTGAAAGGTGACTTTGATTTTGAATCACAACAGAGTTGTGGGAATGACACTAATGTTCCCACTTTAGTTAAGTTAGGCAAATGAAGAGTCTTTGTTTACTAAATGCTTAAGAAATAAAATTGGCTTTATGCAAATAAACCTAGAGCTTAGAAACCTCTCCCTAAAAATGTTAGTACTTACACTAGTATTAGTTTGCGAGTACTTGAAAGTACTCACGGCTGTGTCCATGGCTATTCAAATGGCCAGACTATGAAGAGTAGCAACAGTATCAGGATGACGGACAGCAGGACGTCTACGATAACTAGGATCGTCTTCTAACGTCAAGTGTTGTCTATGGATTAGATGGATTACTACAACTTCGCTTCTGCTATGTGTTGTGTGTGTGTTGATCTCTAGATCAACTATTATTGTAAGTGTGGATCATGTGATCTATTGTTGTAAGACGACTATGGTTTGTAATGAATGATGACTCTATGATATTCAACTGTTATGTCTCGCAACAATCTTCCTGGGATTGCGATGTATGACATAATAGGCATCTGGACTTAAAAACCCGGGTGTTGACAGTATTTGCCTATGATACTATTATCATCTCTTTCATCACTAATTGATGTCGTACATCAGCTTTTTGCATACATATAGTGCATGATACTAGCTATGATGCCTCCATTGTAGGTATAGTACAAGAGTTTGACTCCAACACTACCCGTAACCTATCTACACCTATTATAACAAAGAAGAGTTCAAATGTAACCTAACACGTATATTATATACGACACAAACAAAACAATAGATGTAATCTGTATTTGCACCTTATGGTTGGTGCATTTATTGGCCTTGCATATATCTGAACACGCATGATACATATCACCAGCACCAACCATGTATATACACTAGAAATGAAACATAGCTTGTATCTGTCCCTTCTCGAAATAGGCTTTCGTCCAGCTATATTAATATAACAACCGACCGATACAACAAGCACGCTGGAGCCGCAGCACAACCAAGCCCAAAAGAAACAAAAGAGAAAGGAAAGAGAAAACAACGCCGACACCGGCAGCTCGACAAGAACGAGGACAACTCGCAACCGCTGCGCCCTCCGGAGAAATCCACCACACTCCTGGCACGCTGAAGCGCCGGATATCAAGCAACACCTTCAACAAGGAAGTGACGACGACGCCACTGCTACCCGGACTAGTCCTAGGGTTTCCCCCGATATGTGGAAGGGATTGGGGAGGAGGGACAACCGACGCCCTTCAGGAAGGCAAGGCGACACCCGCAGGCGTCACCGTGTCAGTGTCGGACATGCCGACAAGGATTTCTCCCGCCCACCAAACCCACAAACCCGGACGATTCAACGTGTTCCACCAAACTTGCCGTCCACCAGCATGCGCCACCGCGGTCTTGAAGCCATCCTCGCCATCTCGCTGTGGTCACCGGAGCAGGGCCTGGACGTAGAGACGAGAGACAGCCGGGTCGGGGGTAGCAACACCGCAGCCGTGCGGGAGGGAACTACCTCCACCGCCTTCGCGGTAGCCGACCGGACATGGCAACGAGGTCAAACCAGGCCTACACTGGCCCGGCCGGGCCCAAAAAGGCCCGCAAAGTCCCCATTGCCAAGCTGCAGCAGGCCGGCCGGAGCACCGCCGCCGCTGCATCTCCACCTCCAGGGAGCATCGCCGACGCGCCAAACCCAGGCTGCCCGCCGAGCCCCTCAGGGCCCCGAACTGGGCCCAGATCTAGGCCGAGCCGGCCCTGCCATGGCCGCCCGCCTGCGCTGCCCCGCCGCGCCTCCACCCACCAGACGCACGGGTTTTACGCCACTGCGCCGGACCGCCATTCGCCGAAGAGCTCCGCCACCCGCCAAGGTCCCCACGCCCCCGACGAGCCACGGGTAAAGCCATCCCTACCACCGCCGGCACCGCCCATGCAAGGCCTGGCGGCACACGCGGACGGCGGCAGGAGGGGGAGAGCGAGGGGTGAGGTCGAGGGGAAGCCGGGGAGAGGGCACGGCCCGGCCACCACGCGGGGGGGGCGGCGCGGGTCGCGGGAGAGGAGAGAGGGTTTCGCGTGGTTTCCTTTTTTGCCTCGCCGGTGACTATTCTCACCGTTCTTCGCTTCTATCCGTCCCACAATTGGGACTGAGGGATACTGTATTTGATAGTGCTATTTTCAGGAAGCCCATGTTTTTCCATATATACATCAATACATGGAGCTACGGCTATCAACGTCAGCTTGATAATTTGTAAGATAAGAGGCACATTCTAAGCTGGTATGAACTCATAGGAATCGATCAATGAATATCCAGGCTAATCTTAAACAGGAGTAGAGTACCTAGTAGGAGCGCGGGATATAGCTCCATGCATGCTTCTTTGACCAGGTTGTTACAGAAACAGAATAAAATAAAAGGTAACAGTGCTTAAACACGCATCGGAGGTCGAGTAGTCGATAGCGTGAGAATCCCTCTGATACGGCAATCAAAGACCGCAATTATTACCAACTGGAACAAAGAAACAGTTTCCGCCGGGAAAGTTGGCAGCGTCCATGGAACTTCCAGCTACCACAGCCCATGGAAGAAGACTGAACACCCAACCAAAGAAGAGCTTGCGGCCGGTAGAACCGTACGTAGAAGGAGAAATGCATGTTTAGCTTACGTGCGTGCTTGTTAAAGCCATTCATTTGATATATTTGTTTTAAGATTTGGACGAATAAAGATATTTTTGCATATTAGGCATAGTACAATGGCAGAAAACTCTCTGTCTCTCTCATTCATTTAATTTTAATCCTAAATTTAAAAGAACCATATAAAATAGGATAATTATATATTAAATTAATAATCTGTTTGAATATGTCTATATATCTATTTCGATTAAATCTTTTAAACAAGCCCAAAATTTTAAAAATTAATACCCAAATTCCGAAAGATAATGAAACATTATGATTGAGAATGAAACCCAATGAAACTTGTTTATCTTGTTTTCATTAATATACTTAATGGTTTGAAATTTAAGTCATTTGACAATTAATTTTCCAACTCTAATGAACCTAGTTTGAAACGTGGAATTATTTCAAAAAATATTTTTGCCCGGTTTCACAATGTTTTACAAAGTTCCACTCTGCTTAAAAAGTCGACTTTCAAATATTGTTATGAAAATATACTCAATGCTGGTATTATGTTGAAGCTCTCTTCAGTAGGAACCCAAATATTCAAAAGGTTTTCAAAATTGAATTTATGGTTTAAAATCTACAGAAGCTGCAAGTTAAGCATTTGATCCTCCAACTGGACAGGTGAGAAAAAAAAAACTGATACAAACCGCCGGAGATAGTCACTCCCTATGTATGTTGTTGCGACAAAGTTTTGATCGGCGGATGATGTGCGCAGTTTACAACGAACACTTTCGGGCTTTCCGTTTTGCCATCGGAGAACACTCTATGATTGATCGGAATAGCTGGCAGTAGAGATGCTTTTCCTTGTCCAACTTATTTTTCTTCGGGAGATTTTGACCACCTCAAGTAGCTAATTAAGCTCTAGGCTGGTACCGTCCATCGACCATCGGCCTCTGGGCCCGGCCGTGGCCGGGATACAAGCTGGTGAGCGCGCGGCGCGTGCACGTGCAGCTGAAACGAACGACGACGATGGCGACACCATGCCCCGGGGTTTGAGGCCTCCTGCTAGCTCAGTCCGCCCATCTCTCGCGCCATCGACAACGACAAATCAAGACGGATAATATTCCTCGACTCCACACCATTAATTCCCCCGCGCCATGAACGCGCGCACGCACGCCCGGCTGGTGCTTGCTGCGTGGACGGATGCCGGCCGGTGCGTCGCGCTATCCATCCACGATCTCGGCCCATCTTTCCCGGCGACCGGCCGGCGGCTGCGGGGCGAGAGGCCGCAGACAGGGGGCGCATGCACACACCTGAATGAATGCATGAATGCTTGTTCGCCATGCATATCCTCCAAGCTGAGCCATATCGGCAAACCAACCGGCATGGCGCGACGGCACCACGTCGGCGACGGTCAGGACAAAGCGCCGCGCCGCCGCACCCGGGTCGCGGTACGTACGCACCCAGCTAGTGGGAGCGAGCAAGGTTTCCCGTATATTTTCCTGCGAGCTGGAGAGAAGGGCAGATCGACGAGTATTTTATATTCTCTACGTACGCGTCATGCTCTGCGCGAGTCTGTATTGGATACGGTCAACTTCGTCTTGGAAGTCTTGAACTGATCTATGTACTCGCGCATATAAAAACCACCGTAACAACCGGCCTTCTCTAACTAAAGAATGCAGGACATGATCGTACTGTGCGCTTGCAAGCTTGCCAAGAACACAAGCAAATCTCGAATATCATGGATGCATCCATGCATGCTTGGAAGTCCTCACACATCTTTTCCTATACGGTTATATGATTGTGTCTCTCCTCTGTATCAGAGGTGGTATCAGATAATCATGTCTTGAATAATGTGTAGTTTAATTAACTTACATTTTTTACCTTCTATTGTGCCTTAATAACAACTACCACCCCATAGTGGGTTTTCTACTGTGTGCGGTGTTTCGTCTGTCGATTTGGTACTTTACAATTCGTGCTAGAATGTATCACCAAGTTTTGTTGCGTTCATTAACCTGCATGACAATTACAAGGATTGGCCCGAGATGAAGCAAGATGAAACAATAAACTCTACCCTGTACGGTAGAAAGACATTCCTACCATACATGCGAGAAATGACTATGGTGCACGGTTTCACCATGGTTGCACCGTGTTTTCTTGCGTGCCAATCCATGCAGTTCTCTAAAACGCAACGGAACTTGGGGAAACAACCCAGCTCAAATCTTGAAGCACCAAATCAATGGGTGAAACATGCACGGTTGAAACGTTTTGTTCACATGGATGCTGATATATAGGTGCAAGGAAGGAATGTAGCCAGAACTTCAACGCTTTTGCTTCTCAATCGTTCGAGATGTTACAAACTATATATTGCAATAGTTTAATCTGAATTAAGATATAACTTTGAAAACAATAGCTCAAATTTGAACTAAACCACCAATACTTATTATAGATAGGAGCTATGGCGGATGAAAAGCATGGACCAAAATGCTCACTGCTCCAAAGCCTGGGCCAGTAGAAGCAAATACTTTTGTCACGGAGTTAGTGTTTTGTGTTTTCCAAAGCCTGGGCAGCACCCGGTATTTTTTTCGATAAAAAGCATATATTAATATCGCGGAGATATCAATTACACCCAGCCTCTGCAACAACATCATGCCCTAATGGCATAAAGAATGCACACAGCCAAAAAAGAGAAAAAAATTATAAAAAAGAAAGGTCCCGCTATAGAGAGCCATAACTTGAAAGAGCAACACTGACACCGCCAAGACAACACCAGAAACTCACCTTCTCCATAAGCGACGCCTCCAAGAAGGAAACAGTGCAGAAACGCTGTCGTCGCCCGATTATAGATCTTAGGTTTTCACCCTAAAGAAAGTCATCTCTCTCAAAACAATGTCTCCGGTATGGCCTCCAAGAGGCTCCCCCCGGATAGGTGGGAGTAATACTTTGACATCCTTATTGACATGTGGAGTGTAGGTTGAATCCCATAAAATAGAATGGTCTATATGTAATTTATGAGGATGCAATATGTAGCACGAATCTTAGAACTTCGGACGCGAGGATAGTGCAAGGACATCAACATACATGTGGAAAATCTGCGTTGCACTATTAGGCTTGTAGTTGCACATACTATTTTGTGAAACTTAAGCTCTAGATATATGTAATTGAACAGTTGCATCCACACAGCTAAAGCTTCAGAATTATACATTTCTGCGGTAGTGATGACGTTGTTTTTCACCGAGGGTTGAATTGGACAGCTGATACATAAGCAGTTCAAATCTCAAGTCAAAGATAATATGTAAATAAATAGGAGATTGGTTGGTTACGTAGCACGCTAACTGACCGCAATATTTGAAATTTACTTGTACGACCTATGGTAGATCCCTAATTGGGATGGGTAAACTATGTGATGATCAATGCGATCAGAAGACTTCGCTCGAACGAATAAGAAAATGTCCCTTACCCTGCTGGAATACAATAAGGCATCTGGCAGAGGATTAGAAGGAGAATAGAAACAGAATATGGAACAATGGAAGGAAGGAGCTGGGGTTTAATTCCCTGACTCCCACGCGACTGGTCAAAGCGCGATCAGGAGTTTGTTTACACTAATTAATTCTAACTTTACACGGGTGTGACCCTCCTAACCTTTTAAAAACTGAATTAAGAACAAAGATGAACACATACAAAGCCCACAATAAAATGTTAGGGATCACTAATTTGCAGATAGGGACACCTCATTGCTCCTTCTAAGGCCATTTTTGTGGCAGCACAGTCTCCTGGTCCAGAGACAATCTTCCTTCTTTCCTTTAGTCCTTCCAAAACTAGTCATGACCAATGCAAACACTATCACTGACATTACATGTAGGCAACAGCTAATCCCCACCTCCAGCGGAACATTTTCTAACCCCGGTTCTTTGTCTTTGGTGAGGCATCACAGACCAGATGACCACCAGATTATCCCCAAGTTCCAAGTAGCCCTACCTTCCTCTCCCCTTCTCCTTTATAACTCACATCTCTCACTCTCTTGGAGCACAGAAAGCACAACTACCTCTTGGCTTACCTTGTCCGAAGACTGTTGATTTCAAGTTGAGCAAAACCAAGCAAGCCTACGTAGGCCAAGCAAAGAAACCTTTAATTTCCAAGGTAGATATGCGTATTTTTGTTCATGTTTATGCTCTCCTTTGAGAAGAAATTTACATATACATGCGGATCAAGGCTTCTAATGCTGTGTTTTGTTTTTGCCAGATCGTTCAAGTGAGGACTGAGGAAGCATGCATCCGAGTGTAGCGCCATTGACGGTGCCCCCGGGCTTCCGCTTCCACCCGACCGACGAGGAGCTCCTCTACTACTACCTGAGGAAGAAGGTTGCTTATGAAGCCATAGATCTGGATGTCATCAGGGAGATCGACCTCAACAAGCTTGAGCCCTGGGATCTCATAGGTAGGTAACCAACTGTTATTCATAACTTGCACTGGAGTGGAGATCCTTAAGATGTAGTAATTTATATTCATGGTGGCGGTGCAGATCGTTGCAGGATCGGGACGGGGCCTCAGGACGAGTGGTACTTCTTCAGCCACAAGGACAAGAAGTACCCGACGGGGACGCGGACGAACCGGGCCACGGCGGCAGGGTTCTGGAAGGCCACTGGCCGCGACAAGGCCATCCTCCTCGGCAACGGTGCCCGGAAGATCGGGCTCAGGAAGACGCTCGTCTTCTACACCGGCAGGGCGCCGCACGGCACCAAGACCGACTGGATTATGCACGAGTACCGCCTAGACGACGACAACGCCGACGTGCCGCCACCGGTACGCACGCATGGCACAGTACTATGCGGTCTCTGTACGTGGAACGGTTCTCTGCAGTGTGCATAATGCTCATGGTGGAATTGGAAATGTGCAGGAGGACGGGTGGGTGGTGTGTAGGGTTTTCAAGAAGAAGAGCATCCAGAGGGGCTACGAGCAGCCGGACATGGCTGCCACCGAGATCCAGTCGCAGTTCCATGGCACGCCCGGCATCGGCATGTCACCTGTCGACATAGACCAGAAGCACGACCTCCACCAGCTCATGCACGGCGGCGTCTTTCCCACCTTTGACCCCACGATGCACCTGCCGCAGCTCACGAGCGCCGAGACACCGCCGGGCGTCCCAACCTTCATGTCATTGTCCGGCACGCAGGCCTCAACGCGGGCCGTGAATCAGATCGACATGGGGTGCTCCCAGTCCAAGTACCAGAACATGATGAAGCTGACATCGTGCACTGGTGGCGGCGGCACGGCGGAGATGCTGCTTTGCAGCGGCGGCGATCGCTTCGGCGCCGAGACGGACTGGTCGATCCTGGACAAGCTCCTGGAGTCGCACCAGAACCTGGACCAACTTTTCCATGGCAAGCTCGGCGGGTCATCAGCAGTAGGAGCCCTTCCTCCACACCATCACCAAGTCCAGCAGCAGCAGCTGATGGAGATTGGCGCTTCTTCGCTGCAGCGGCTTCCCTTCTTCCATTACCTCGGTTGCGAGGCTGCTGATCTCCTCAGGTTTTCCAAGTAGATCGATCGATATTTTTTCGATAGAGTAGATCGATCGATATATCGATATGTACCTGAGCAACTGAGAGCGTGATCAGACCCTTTAATTTGGTTATTACTAGTTTGTTCATTATTTTGATGGGTACTTTGATCTGCTTTTATCAGGATTTTTCTTGGTACGATTTCTGATGTATATACCACTAGGATAGTGTTTGTCCTCGAGTAAGAGTAATATACCACATAAACCTAAGTCCGCAACAACAAAATATCCATAATTAATCTAGACATGCAGGATGCACATAGCTGAAAAGAAAAAAAAGAAAAAAAAAGAACTAGAAAAAGCAAGAAATCCCATTTGAGCGATCACAGGCTCGCAACAACATGGACAAACCACCACCATTCACTACACCTAGACACATGTGTCAGGCTTCTCCAAAACGACGCCCCCAAAAAGATAACGTGCACAAACGTTGTTGTAACATTGTCTAACCACAAAAGTAAGAACATGGGTTTCCACCCTGAAGAGGTCAGCTCGAGACAATGTCTCTAACAAGGAAACGATTAAAGTCGTCATTGCCAGGTATAACTAAGGAAGACCAGATTTAAGATTTTTGTTGACATGTATAAGTGGATTGCCTATCATTTTCTATCAGTTCGGACTTTCGGTTGCGTTGGCTAGTGCATGAAGATTGATATGGTATCAGAACTGAGGGTCTTGAGTTCGAGTTATGGCTTTCGCAATTTATTCCCACCCCTATGTTCGACGCGTATACGATCATTCATAAGTGTGTTATTCTTCTTTCCACGTGTTGATCTTCTCTTCTCTACTTCCGGTCACACATGATATGGGGCGTTGATATGTATAAGTGGATTTCCTAACCCTTTCTATCAGTTCGAACTTTTGATTGCGTTGGCTAGTGCATCAAGCTTGGCAATTTTTACCCTGGAAACTGAGACGCGGAGCTCAAAGAGCACCGCCAAGAACAGAGTCATCATGTGTCACCGCCCCAACTTGTCGAGTTGTTGCAATTCGCCAATAGTTGGGCTCAATCCATCGCGTGCATGGCAACCGTATGCATACAACGATCAACAAATCATCATCTTTTCATCCACTACGAGTACTCCCTGGAAGAAGACAGTTGTCTCATCTCAACACGAGCATGCTAGATAATACCTTTAGATCCTAGCCAATCTTCAAGCATGACTGATACATCCCAAATGTATCTAATTTTTCAAGCACTTTGATCAATGATTTACTCTGGAATCTCACCATACTCGGATAAAAACTGTTGAATCTGATGTTATTTTTAGCAAAGTCTCTTTTTTATCAAGTTTTCGCAGGAAATAAAATAGGGGAAAATACCATGGAAGTTTTTCACCAAAAGTGGGTCCCTGGAGCTTTGGATCACGAGAGGGGAGCCACGAGGCCCGAACAAGGCTAGGTGGCGCGCCCTACATCTTTGGGCGCGCCACCCAGACCCGTTTGGCCCTCGGTCGTCGTCTCGCCTCCCTCTTCGCGAGGTGCCCTATATACCCTGCAAATTGATCCCCCTGGAAGCACCAGGTGTTTCGCGAAACAGAGCGCCGCCAAGACCACGATATTCGTTTCGGGGGTCAGATTGATCCTGCTCTCCACCCTGGAGAGAGTGATTTCGAGGGCTTCCTCATCATCACCGCCACCGCCATCATCACCAACCATCATGGATTCACTCTCCATCACCATGAGTGAGTAGTTTTGTAGCACCCTACCTTTTAATAAAGGAAGGATACCTATGTATAGTGCTATTCCTGGGATTACTGATAGCACATACATTTCAAATATAGTAATCATTGCAATATTATCAAATCACTACATCGTAGATCCTCAGGAGATAAAATAATGTCTTACAAACTGCATAGTCATTTTGACTAGCTCAAATAAAATGTTTAAATCAACACAACAGAAAGGAAACACCAATGAGCCTCAATCATCTTCATGTGCCACAGGCAGACATGTTGGAATGTAGACTCGAGACCCTACCTACTATTCTTCTTCAGATGAACCTGCACGTTTGAATATGCAGCCCCACAAATGGAGGTTAGTACAATGATGTACTGGCAAATGACACTTATTTGATGGCAATTGTGAAACACTAACTACATGATATCTGGCTAGTGGAGTCTTGGGCTAATTTGCATAAAACCAATTTTATCCTATATTTTATTTAAAACAAAACATTTTATAATTCTTGACACAAGGTCATAATCACCTCGTACATTCTATACAGTTACTACTCAATTTTAGCACATTCAGAAAAGGTGATGAGATTCTTCCGTACATTCTCTGTCCAGGAGCTCAAATTGTCCATAATCGGGGACACGGCTAAGATCTTAGATTTAACTCTCGAGAGGTTGTGCACTTTCACCTTACGACCCACGCTTCCCAAGAGAAGAATGCGACAAGATATTTCGGAAGGAGAAATCAACCATACTAGCTAGACCCATTCCCACTTGGCCGTCGCCACAACCGAATGTCTAGCTGACAAGTTGAGCCTCAAAACTTAATTAATCTTGACAGAGCCCATAATACCATAAAACTGCACTAGAAGCTATCTAAACATGGAAGATTTGGTAATCTCTTTAATCCTGGGTGTCCAACCACAAGTGAAACTCACAGGTTTAAAACCCATGCCATGTAGTAAACCCCCACACGATCCCCTGGTGAAAACCAGGTGTGTAGTCTAGAGCAACCACTATTCAACTGCGCGCTCTCAGGTGAAAACCCCCACATGTCAACTGATTAACACCCCAGGGATGTGGTCCTGAGTAGACGCGCACCATTCAACCTTTTGACCCAGGTGTTTCATTAGAGAAAATTGCATCTAACATCAGGCATTGTGGCATTTGTTGCACCAAACACAGAAACAAAACTTATTTTGCAGCTAGCCCAATTTATAACTTAATATTTTGCACCTGGCACAAATGACTATCTTAACCTCTAACCGAGCACTAGGCCCGCCGGTTTGCTCGTGTGGCGTCCAGCGCGGCCATCCACAGGCCCTACGTTCCAAAACAAAGCCCACACCATCAACAACCGAACAAACTCAGAATTTCCAGAATTTTAGAATTTTATATGCAATTTAGATTTGCCCAAAACACCTGACCGAATGGGTCAGTTGTTAGGCGTGCTGTCCGGGCCAGCCGGACCGACGCCGAAATTTTGTCCACGGGCCAACCTAAACGGACAGAAACGGATCGTTTGAGTGACTGGGTTAGCCCGCTGGAGATGCCCTAACGAAGATATAAAAAGGAGCGAGTGAGCATAACCGTCGCGAGGGAGAGTGATGCGACCTAGCTAAACTAGTTTTTTTCGAAATGAGGGAGCCCGAGCCTCTGCATCAGAGATATGCATATAGTTCTTATTTATACTTTATTCAATATGAATCTGTCAAGATCATACATCACAAGATCCGAAACCACCACTCAACACCTAGAAACCCAACAATGGATGAAGATTATACTTTAAATGTTATGCTGAACAATTTTTCTGTGTCACGTCCAACAACCCCACCAAAACAATGATGTTTTGCTCAACAACAATTTACAAATACTAAATGCACCTCCTGTCCTCCATGTTGGATGCCAAGTCATGATAAAAACTAGGCTCGACATGTAAGGTATCATGTCAACACTATAAATTAGATTATCTGGGGTACGTGCAACAAATTAAGCCAAAGTCTGTGCTAGCTGCAAAAACGAACTTGTTTGTGTGTTTTGTGCAACAAATGCCACAAATCATGGTGTGATTTGCAATTTTCTCGTTTCATTAAGGTTGTTAATTTTAAACCATCCAACTATCACAACCAACCAATGAAACGGCATCGACAATTTGATGTTGCTAGGCAAACTAGGCATTTCTAGTAGTGGGTTTAGGAGTGGCTACACACTACTAGGATTGCTAAGCATAGCATAATATTTTTCCTTTTTAAAACAAAATTCTACCATGCATACTAGTTAAAAGAAAACACTAATGCATAAGTAAAATAGGTAGGAATTGAATGTCACTTGCCTTGATCAAAGCAACCAGCACACTCACAACAATCACAAGTGTAGCTCTGATCTCCTTCACAATCTAATCAAGCAAACAAAAGCAAAATAAACATAGCATTCAGAATGAACAATCATAGACATATATGCATGCATGATATGCACTATTTAATTTCACACATAAGGATGATATGAAGATGTTGTATTTAATGTCCTCTGATATTTATAATGTTGGTAATGTTCTATGATTATATTTGTTTTATTAAGGTTTTATTTATGGCACTATTAATAACTTATACAATGCATAAACATCAACTAAAATAGCTACTGCAAGGTTTTATGTTTAGAAAAAAATATTTGGACATCCCTGGATAGGGTACAGTAATACGAGACTGATGCAATTGGATTCATTCAAAAATAGTATATAGATTTTAAATTAGAAGCAAAATACTGATTTGAGCTAAATTTGCAGGAGCAAGTTTGTGCATGTATCAACTTTAGCAAACTCTGGTTCCATGATGTTCTACAAGTAAGGATTCCAAAGACTACAAATTTGTAAATTTTGGACAACTAGATTAATTGTTACGAATTTTATAGTAGTAAAGGGTTAATTTCCCCATTTGAATTATGATGCCAAAGTTATCACATAACACGTACTGTATTGATGCGTGCTTGGATTCTACAGATCATAAGCTTTCCAACGATATAAAGTTTGCAAGATTTGAACTTCTGGTTGATTTGATATTGATTTTACAAATTAGGAACACATTCTGACATTTTAAACAAAAATTGAATTCGAAATTTGACTAGGTTGGACTGGGTTGACTGGGCGTGCTGACTGTACGCCACACGGCGTGACCCGATTGGTCGGTACTGATTCGGTAAAATGAATAAAACACGGCTGGGAACGAAGGTGAGAGGACCTCACCGTTGGATCTAGATCCAACGGCTGGGAACGAAGGTGAGAGGACCTCACCGTGGGCGAAGTCAATGGCGGCGGCGGCTCGTCGGTGTGGCTCGGGCGTCGATGCTTGGTAACGTTGCGGCGGTCCCCGGGCTCGGCGGAGGCAACGACGAGGTGCGGCGCGATGAGGCGAGGCAGATTGTGGTGGCGGCGCAGTGTGGTGCTGCCCCGGGCGGTCGTGGGCAGTGGCTGCAGGTGGCGGCGCGCGGGCTTGCTCTGGCGAGAAATCGCGGCAGCCTGGCGGCGCTTTTTGGGTGGCGGTGTGGGGCAAACGGAATAGGCGGACGAGGGGGTTTTATAGGTGGACGCGGACGTCGAGGTGGGTGCGCGGACGTCGAGGGGAGTGGGGCCGGGTTCGGCTCGTGGCCACGCCAGTCACGGACGAAGGTTGAAGATGAGGCGCCCTGACAGGTGGGCCCCACCTGTCAGTGAGAGAAAAGAGAGAGGGGGCATGGCGCGCAGGGCCGAATCTGGCTGGGCTGGCTCGAACTCGGCTGTCCGTTTCATTTTTTCCTTTTCTCTTTTTCTTTTTCTGTTTTATTTCATAACTTTTGAACCAAAAATCCATATGAGTTCAAATTTGTTTCTAAAAATTTGCAATAGGGTTTTAGGACTAAAAGAGACAAGTTTAAAACTCATTTGAAAATAATAAAATAAAAACAAATTCATAGCCTAATGGCAACATAATGCAATTAGGGTTTTTAGGGTTTTGACTTATTAAGGTTTGTTTGTTTTATTTGACTTTCAAATGCATGAATGATATGAATGCATGATGCTTTTGAAATTTTGAAAACTTGGGATGTTAGAAGTTTTGTGTAGGCTTAAGAGGTGGATGGGTTTGGATGAGATTGGTCATGTAATCCTCCGTATGTATCAAGATTTTAGGTGTTTGTCTTGAAGATATTCTTGTATGAGTGTTGGTACACCTTTGCTATGTTTAATGCTTGTTACTATGGCCCGAGTGACATGATTTCAGTACTGAACCTATATTGTTTTATCATATATATGAGGTTGGTATTTATCTACAAAATGTATTACTTGTTATTATGTTGATCCTGCGAATCTGTAAGGTGATAGGTGGGAAAAACAAAGGGGAGATGTAATAATTTTGATTGTTATGTGTGTTCATGAATCTTAATGCTTTTCTCCGGTCTATTAGGAAGGGTAGACCGTAATTGCTTGTAGTTCCAAGTTGGCCCCGGTGAAATGGGCAAGCTGGACAACCGATGTTATGTAAATTCTCTTAGTTACTACGCATAACTATATTTGGAGCACACACCTACACACAACTGAATTAGAGATGAGTGCTATGTTAGTTGGATTACATTACATAATCAATATCATCCATATATCACCCCATTGTTGCCTCATGCATATGCTTTTAGCCACTGAAAGTTTCACATTGCTTCCTCCAGTGAAAACTGGGAATCAGCTGCTTTTATTTACTGTTTTCTTTTACTGCTTTGAATCAACTGCTATAAATCACCACTTGCATTGTGAGTTTATTGATATACATGTGTGGTTAAGAGTGTGTTGCGGTCAGAAACCCACCGGCGGGCAG